>NC_092177.1:30470990-30640990 GCF_045791955.1 Oncorhynchus clarkii lewisi | reverse complement strand
CAGAGGGGTCCTCCGGGCTGGAGTGGGAGGGCTCCGTGCTCGCTGAAGGAGGGGATGGGGTGGACTCTGGGAGGGCTGTGGGGGGTGAGATGGCCTCTTTTACAGGAGGTGTAGTGGGGGTTGGTACAGGGGTGGTGATGGCAGTGGAGGGAGGGGGCTGTGGTATACCTACAGGGGAGGCCGCAAGTGGCTGCTGGTTGGGGGGCTGTCTCACAGGCTTTGCTAGTATGAGCGGAGGGGCTGGTTTCTGCATTATCTGGAGCGTGGCGGGTTTAGCCTGCACGAGCTGGGTGACTGGTTTGGCCTGCACAAGCTGGGTGACTGGTTTGGCCTGTATGAGCTGGGTGACTGGTTTGACCTGCACGAGCTGGGTGACTGGTTTGGCCTGTATGAGCTGGGTGACTGGTTTGGCCTGTATGAGCTGAGCTAGCTGGCCTGAGAGCTGGGCTGAGAGGTTGCCCTGCGTTAGCTGAGCTAGCTGGGCCGCCGGGATGGTGATGATGGTGATCTTCTCTCCGCTCTTGGCCCCGGAGGGCATCATGGTGGGCAGGGTCTGGATCACCAGCTTGGGCCCGCTGGCGTGGGCGTTGCCCAGGGTGATGGGAGCCTGGGTGGTGAAGACGGTCGAGGAGTTGAGGGTCATCTGACCCAGCGTCGTCGTCATGACCATGGGCATGGCCAAACGCATGGTCCTGTACATCAGACAGAAACAAAAACAGATTTATTAATGAACCTTCCAAATGAGTTCACTGTGCATTTGTATGAAGATGTACACAGAGAGAGCATGCATAATTATTTCATGAATAATCATGCTTCACCTGTTGCCGGACGCAGCGGGGACGACAGTGACGTAGCTCTGCTTTGTCTGGGTGGAGGTGGCAGGGTCAAGGGTCAGGGCCTGGACCGCCCGGTGGTGCTCAGAGGGTTCCCCCTCACCCTCCTCGCCCTCTTCATCCCCGTCATCGTCGATCACCCTGATGTTCTTGGGCATGTCTTTAAACTGGTAAGCCAGTCTCTGACCCTCCACCTTTGCTAAGATCCCCCGCTGGTAGTAATACCTAGACAGGGACAACCCTACCAGTCAGACGACTGCACTTACACTCAGAATACGTGCGGAAATACAACCCAAGATGTCATTTAACAGAAGTGTCACAGCCTAGCATGTATTTTGAAAAGGGGACTTTAAAAGGGTCAAATGCATGCATTTTAAACAGGTATTCTAGCCAAAATGTAGAATGTCATTAGTCATTCCTTAGCATAAAAGTAGTAAAGATATGTTGGGTCAACAACAGCCAGCCTTACTCACTAACCATATTGAGGAATTGCCTATCAAACAGAATGGTATCCCGTGGTTACCTGAGTGCTCTGCCCATGGTCTCGTAATTCATATCAGGTTTGTTCTTGTGTTTGCCCCACAGTTTGGAAACCGCCTTGGAGTCCACCAGTTTGAAGATGCCCTTGTCCCGCTGCATCCACTTGATGTACCTGGGACAGGTGTTCTTGTCCTGGAGGAGATCCAACAGGAACTCCCATAGGTAGGTGGTGCTCCCTGGAGGACGGAGGGAGAGAGAAGACCAACATCATTCATAGAGGACATCTCACACAGGCTGATTCCTGAATCAGCCTGTGTGAGTTGCTAGCTTGAGTGTGAGTTGCTAGCTTGAGTTGCTCTACGTAGAGAAGCATCCCTTCATGGGCTTGACAAACCCTAGCCCCTGCTGTGTGGGGTACCTTTTCCCTCTCTGGGTCTCTTCCTGATCCCCAGGTCAATGGTGCAGTTGGTGTCAGGCTGAGGTTGTTGTGTCTTCGACTTCCTTCCACCTGCAAGGAAACAAACAAAACAACTTAGTACACTTCCTATAGAGGACCGAGCACGCCCCCATTCTCATCAACGGGGCTGCAGTGAAGCAGGTTGAGAGCTTCAAGTTCCTTGGTGTCCACATCACCAACAAACTAAATGCTCCAAGCACACCAAGACAGTTGTGAAGAGGGCACGAAAAAACCTATTCCCCCTCAGAGGACTTGGCATGGTTCCTCAGATCCTCAAAAGGTTCTACAGCTGCACCATCGAGAGCTGGTTGCATCACTGCCTGGTATGGCAACTGCTCGGCCTCCGACCGCAAGGTACTACAGAGGGTAGTGCGAACGGCCCAGTACATCACTGGGGCCAAACTTCCTGCCATCCAGGACTTCTACACCAGGCGGTGTCAGAGGACGGCACTAAAAATTGTCAAAGCCAGCCACCCTAGTTATAGACTTATCTCTGCTAGCGCACGGCAAGCGGTACCGGAGCGCCATGTCTAGGTCCAAGAGGCTTCTAAACAGCTTCTACCCCCAAGCCATAAGACTCCTGAACATCTCGTCAAATGGCTACCCAGACTATTTACATTGCTGCCCCTACCCTCCCCTCTTTGCTACTCTGTTGTCATATCTGCATAGTCACTTTAATAACTCTACCTACATGTACATACTACCTCAACTAACCGGTGCCCCCGCACATTGACTCTGTATCGGTAGCCCCTTGTATATAGTCTTGCTATTGTTATTTTACAGCTGCTCTTTAATTACTTGTTACTTTTATCCATATTTTTTTTTAAACTGCATTGTTGGTTAGGGGCTCCATTTCACTAAGGTTGTAATCGGCGCATTTGACTACTAAAATTTGATTTATAATATACAACTTTTAATACTGGGTTGGACACGGTGATCAACACAGAGACAGATAGTACGAAAGCATTTGGTTGGTGTCGGAGGCAGACCTTTCTTCTTCTTGGCTGAGGGAGGCTCGTAGTCGGGGGGTATAGGGAAGCTGTCCTCCTCCATGGGCTCACACTCTGTAGACACCTCCACCACCGTCTCCATCATCACATCCTCCACTGAGACACACACAGAGACAATAGTTCTCATTATTACAACCACAGAGTCAACTCAAGACTGGCAAATGGTAACTGACAGGTTACACGGCAAAAATACAAAATAAAGTCGGCATCATGTCCTACCCACTTGTAATGCCTAGTCCCCAGCAAGACCAGTATGGGAGGGGTTGAGTGGTTACCTGTGTTGTTGCGGTCTCCATGGAAACTGCTAGGGGAGTCCATGTGAAGAAGGGCCTCGGCCGCTTCGAAGGTCTTATCAAAGCACATGGTGCCCCCGTGTGATGACACCTCTACTACGACAACACAGGAGCGATGAGGGAAGAGGAGGAAGGAGAGAGGTTAGAGAAGTGAAAATCCATTCTACATTTCAAGTCAATGTAATGTTCATTCAACTAGTTTATTTCAATGATTATTTAACCATACCGCCTTATGGCTGGGGCCCTACAACCACAGACACCACAAACAATACCCATTGGAAACAGTTAGCTGGGCAAGACAGCTGTTGTCTTTCTGTAAAAAAATGAGGGGTGAGGCGAAGTAAACCTGTACTTTTGATAAAAGGGTAGTAAACTGTGTAGCCTTTATCACACTTTTTTTCCCCTTTACGACCCTCCTCCCATTCCATGTTTGATCGTGCATAGCAGCAACTGCCTACAGAAGTAGTTTCATCTTTAGGGTGGTCATTGGTCAACATCCAATAAAACTGTCCCCTCCCTCAAGCATCAATGGCTTCTGTCATTCTTCCAATGGGCTCAGCTTATACACCACCAGATGTTCTTTCTTGACATGGTCATGGATGGAAACAACACTGTCCCACTACTACTCTGTGGCAATGTCAACTCTTAAGGACCTAAGTTATGTCTAACACACACACTCCTCTTGCCTACCTCTCTAAAGCGATGATTAAGCATCCAACCCTTGCACGTCTCTCTCTATCGACACAATCCAAACCCTCCATCTCACTGCTGAAAAACGTCACTGGCCAACCCTGTACCCCCACCTCTCCCACCGCAGCCCTCTCACCTGTCTCCACCACCTCTGTGACCACCTCCTGCTCGTCTCCCACGTCCTGCATCAGGTAGGTCCCGTCATCGTAGACCAGCACCTGGGCAGCGTAGCACTGCTCCACCTGGGCACTGGGAACCTCCTCCACCACCACAGCAGGATACTCCTCCCCATCCTCCCCTATTACTGTCTCCACTATCTCCTGCACCACCTCCCCCTCCTCACTCTGGAGACAGGACAGAGAGACACATTGAGGGAGGCGCAAGCTGAATAGTCCATTGTGTGTATGTTTGAACATTTAATTATTTACTCCACAAAACTGCAGGACAGAGATGCCGTGGTCACCAGACAAACAAGTTATTTATTGGTTCACTTCACAATATTGTTCATGTTGATGAGATCAGCCGTGGTCCTACTGCTTTACATTTAGAATGGGCTTCTGGGTTGCGCTGGTATAGCAAGTGAAATGCCTTTTTGTACGGGGAAGGTTAGGGCCAGGCAGTGGTGGGTATACGTTGTATACTGACTTATTTTTCAGTGGTCATTGCGTATACTCATGTCTTAATCCCCACGAAGAGTATCAAAGTAGTGTAGTGGAGGTATACGCTGTATTAATTAATAAGGCTGATGGAACAGGTCAGAATGTTTAGCTTAAAATGTTGATCAACTATTAAATGTGCATATGGTGGTAGGCCTACGCACAAAAGTTCCAAAATGAAATTTGTGGGAAAACTGTTCTAAAATGCTCACTGCACATGCAAGCGGTTTCATGAACAGAGATGTAAATATCAGCTAGAAATGTAGAAAGAGGGTAGATCTAAAGATGCAACAACTATCATGGGTTGCTAATATGACTAGCATAATGCCTTTGTCTGCTAAACAATGAAAGAAAGTTGATTTGAGAGCCAATAGAACAGGCGAGTGCACATGAAGTCTTTATAAAATAATTGCCTCCACGTTTCTATGGTGAGGTTTTGGCTATAGATTAAACATGCCTAAGCAAGGTAAGACATGCCTCAGAATATGAAGTAAAACACCCAGGTTTCAAACAATTCAGGAACAGGAAAAATATAGTAATGCTAACAGCCTTCTGGTAGATTGAAAGGCTTTCGCAATTAATTAAATGTTAACTACCTACAAAGTAGATTATGCCTACCTCCCAGAATGATATCATGATTATTAGCATCAATCCAGTGGCCATTTGTTTTGCAAACTCCATTGCATGTGCACTACAGAAAAAACAATGCTAGGTGCCTGTGCAGTTTAATATAAGGGTAACTAGACTCAAATCTATATTTCTTCGATTTTTCCCAGACCTCAAATTTGTCTCCTGATGTGGTTTAATCATTATTGTGGGATTGGAACATCCAATTTTGTTTTTCTATTAGCGTGAGAGAGAACCTGAATCAAAATTAAGAAAATAACTTAAACCTGTGAATTTCTGATTCAGTTGACAGCCCTATTTATCTGTTTCAATAGTAGGCCTATTATTAGCCTACTTGCATAGAAGTTTGGGTTAGCCTGACTGTGAAAAAACTATTTGGGAGTTATCATTTTAGGTTATTCAGAGTGCCACTGTTTGTCATATACTTTTTCCAAATAGGCCAACTTTCCTCCACCAGACAGGCTGTTAGGGTAATCCTGGTGATACTATCTTACCTGCTCAGTCTCTTCCATGACAGTGACGTACTCCACCATATTCCCTCCACCATCTGCCACCACAACAGAGGTCATCACTCATTCCTACGGGAATAAAACAGTTTCAGGAAGGGAACCTGAGCCACCCTCTTCCCCCATCACAGACTAGGAATAGTTCTGTATCGGGCCCTAAAGTAAGTACTAGTATCTTCTTCACTGCTAACTGAGAAACTAAACTAACAGTAACGTAAATGTATCCAACATAATAATGGTGCGAAATTGATCATTTGAAAATATTTTCCAGGACTAGTACGGAGCAAACAGTGCACACTGTATAATCCAATACTTGCTGGTTCGGCCATCACGTTCACAAGCGTGCACCAATGTTTACATAATTTGAGCCGTTTCCGGCCTGTACTGTTACAAACGTTAGCTCTAGTTACCTAGCCAGTAACGTTAGTTAACTGTACATTGACTGGTATATACCGTTAGGCGTGTGTTCTACGTTGTGTGTGTTATAGAGATGAAATAGAAGCAAGTTAAATAACGTTAGCTAGCTTGTTAGCGGCCAACAGACTAAAATACCGAACGTTAGCTAGATGGTTTGTTAGCTAGCAACGCTAAAGTTGGCTATTATATGGCCATCTTTGCCCGATAAATACCACATATCCAATAATGGTATTGTGTAAAATCTCGCAAAAATAACGTCCCTTACCTTCGTATGTTGCTTTTCCTGCGGTGGATAGCTTCACGCTAGGCCTAACGTTAGCTGTGTAAACTAACTGCTAGCTATCCAAGTTGACCAGACCGACGT
Source organism: Oncorhynchus clarkii lewisi (assembly GCF_045791955.1). Taxonomy (NCBI): domain Eukaryota; kingdom Metazoa; phylum Chordata; class Actinopteri; order Salmoniformes; family Salmonidae; genus Oncorhynchus; species Oncorhynchus clarkii. The sequence continues at coordinate 30,634,657 of NC_092177.1, read as the reverse complement.
CGACTTGCTCCTCAATTGAAATACTCGCAACTGTTTGCAAGCTAGCCGTAGCAAAATTTAGATTTTTACTGACAAACAATAATAAAATGCTGTATATTGCATTTGTTTACGTTAGTTCTGTTTTACAGGATGTTTCGATCTCACTGCTTTCCTGCGCGCCGTCTCTTCGCGGAGGGAGTCAGGTCAACCTCCTGGAGCCCGAAAGCGAATGACACATTGGCACTGATGACGTCAGAGCTACGAGCCCCTGGCTTGTGGCCCCAGTCGATACAAAAACTCACTGGTCGATAAAGCCCTTTTCAGAACACTTCTGTAAATATAAATGGTTACATGAATACATCCATTGTGATTACTGGACGACTGCTGGTGTATGTCATAACTAACTACATGAGCGTCAGTCTGAATATTGTGTTGTATTCCTATGGTTGCGAGTTTATATTCTCATCCCCCAATTGAGCCTGGGGACACAATTTGTGGGTTTACTATGACAAAGGTAGTGCATACAGGACATAATTAGTGCCATGTTGGGTTTTCAATAGCAGACATGGTAGAGGGGTTTCAAAGTTGAGACACAAAAAGTAAAGCAACAGACAACCGAAATATTCCTTTTTGATTCCCTCTTTATTTCAGAAAAACAGCAATGTAGTTTCACAGTCAGTTTCTGGCCCATGCTAGGCCATTGCACAGTGGCAAGCCATCCACTCACATGCCACTCACATGACAGAACAAGCCACTATATACAGTACCAGTCAGAAGTTTGGACTCATACTCATTCAAGGGTTTTTCTTTATTTTTACTATTTCCTACATTGTAGAATAATAGTGAAGACATCAAATATGAAATAACACATATGGAGTCATGTAGTAAACAAGAAAGTGTTAAACAAATCAAAATATATTTTATATTTGAGATTCTTCAAAGTAGCCACCCTTTGCCTTGATGACAGCTCCGCACACGCTGGGCATTCTCTCGATCAGCTTCATGAGGTAGTCACCTGGAATGCTTTTCCAACAGTCTTGAAGGAGTTCCCAAATGTGCTGACCACTTGTTGGCTGCTTATCCTTCACTCTGCAGTCCAACTCCTCCCAAACCATTTCAATTGGGTTGAGGTTGGGTGATTGTGGAGGTCAGGTCATCTGATGCAGCACTCCATCACTCTCCTTATTGGTCAAATATCCCTTACACAGCCTGGAGGTGTGTTGGGTCATTGTCCCGTTGAAAAACAAATGATAGTCCCACTCAGCGCAAACCAGATGGGATGGCGTATCACTGCAGAATGCTGTGGTAGCCATGCTGGGTAAGTGTGCCTTGAATTCTAAATAAATCACAGTTTCACCAGCAAAGCACCCCCACACTTCCTCATCCATGCTTCGCAGTGGGAACCACACATGCAGAGATCATTCGTTCACCTACTCTGCATCTCACAAAGACACGGCAGTAGGAACCAAAAATCTAACATTTGGACTCATCAGACCAAGGGACAGATTTCCACCGGTCTAATGAAGGCCTGATTCACGCAATATCCTCTGAACAGTTGATGTTGACATGTGTCTGTTACTTGAACTCTGTGAAGCAGAGCTGCCATTTCATTTTATTTGGACTGCCATTTCTGGGGTGCAGATAAGTGCCGATTTCTGAGGAAGGTAAATTACTTATCCTCTGCAGCAGAGGTAACTCTGGGTCTTCCTTTCCTGTGGCGGTCCTCATGAGAGCCAGGTTCACCATAGCTCTTGATGGTTTTTGTGACTGCACCTGAAGAAACTTTCAAAGTCCTTGACATTTTACGAATTGACAGACCTTCATGTCTTAAAGTAATGATGGACTGTCATTTATTTTTGCTTATTTTAGCTGTTCTTTCTATAATGTGGACTTGGTCTTTTACCAATGAGTGCTATCTTCTGTATACCTATCCTACCTTGTCACAACACAACTGATTGGCTCAAATGCATTAAGAAGGAAAGAAAATCCACAAATTAACTTTAACAAGGCACACCTGTTAATTGAAATGCATTCCAGGTGACTACCTCATGAAGCTGGTTGAGAGAATGCCAAGAGTGTGTAAAGCTGTCAAGGCAAAGGGTGGCTACTTTGAAGATTCTCAAATATAACATATTTTGATTTGTTTAACACTTTTTTGGTTACTACATGATTCCATACGTTTTATTTCACAGTTGATGTCTTATATTACTATTATCCTACAATGTAAAAAAAAAAAAAAAAAAAAAAAGTACAAATAAAGAAAAACCCTGGAATGAGTAGGTGTGTCCAAACTTTTGACTGGTACCATATATATCCCATACAAAAAGTGCCTGCAAACATTAGGACAGACAAATTGAATTATCCTACTCCTTAATTAGGAATAAGCTTACATTCACTTATCAATGGTCTCAGTCCCTTTTCAAATATGCCTAAACATAGCAAGAACTCCAATATATAAAGTGAGGGAAGGAAAGTGATAAGAACTAGTTCTACAACAAATCTGTAGAGTACAGTGTGAGCCTTGTATTGGCCTACCGATTATTTTAACTGGTTTTGACAGAGTTGAACATTTATTCATGAATCTAACACAAACTAATAAGTCATATCATTTGAAAAGCAGACAAAACCATATCAACACACTTTACTGAGCCATTGAATTAACTTATGCAACCACACAAGCCTGACTTGAGTAAAAATGCAACTTTCATATGATAACAACACACGACTGTTTATACCAGACTCGGAAACCATATTATACACTCAAACAAATGGCTTTTTTCTATTTCAGATACAGCTTCACAAATGGATTATCTATCCAACAGCTGCGTATTCTATAGCCATGGTGTGGAAACAGAGAGAACAACTCTACAACAGAGGGTGTGGGAGAAAGTAAAGAGACCAAAATGTCTGCCTTGTGAAATATTGCTGAATAGCGATATCATGAAATATGCTAGAGTCTAGCTTAAGCGACATCACTGAATGTAAAAACCTGACCGACTCTCATCATGCTCATTTCCCAAAAAATAATCCCATGTCTGTCTTGCAACTGAGAAAGTTGGTTCAACTTTAATACTCCGACTGCATTAATAAAAGGTCTGTGGATCACCAGCTGGGGGAAAAGTGGAGGAATGCCGAGGTAGTCTACCGTGTCTCGTCTCCCAAAAACAAGCCAGTGACTCAGAAATAGAGAGTCTCCGATCACTATGTCTTTGAGAATTAAATACTTATGTTCACATTGGAATCAGCTCAACGAGGAAAAACCTGAGGATAGTTAAAGAATGCTGGTCACACCAAAACCCCGCCTTGTCCTGCCCAGTCCTGAAGCAATTAGTGGTTGACTTTTGGTGGCTAAGCATCAGATGTAGTATTGCATTGGATGATGATGAATCAAGAAACACCATTAGAGTGAATCTAGTGTGAAGTTTCTTAGGTGAAGTAACCTAGGGCATGGGGAGGATAGTCAAGGGCATGACCACGGTGCAAATTACAGGGGAGCTCCCCTATAAGGAGAAAATAATGATCATTTGAGTATTGGTGATGTAGTCTATTGTTATTTTACCCTATTGAAGTTGATATTTGATCAGATGTATTTATCTGAAGCCTGTATGTGTTCATGTGTAAGCCTACCGGTGGTCAAAGTCAATTGTGATTAACATTGTAGTCTAGTAGGTTGACCCTTTGTGTTATTAGGGTGACCATATATCCTGTTTTTTCACAGGACAGTCCTGTTTTTCAGCCACTTTTCAGGTGTCCTGACTTAGTCACAAAAAATGTACATTTCTTCAGTTTTTCTAGTGGTGTAAAGTAAAAATACTTTAAAGACCTACTTAAGTATATTTTTTGTACTTTATACACCATACATTTTACCTGACACCCAAAAGTACGTGTTTCATTTTGAATGCTTAGGGCAGGAAAATGGTCCAATTCAAGCACTTATCAAAAGAACATCCCTGGTCATCCCTACTGCCTCAGATCTGGACTCACTAAACACAAATGCTTTGTTTGTAAATTATGTCGGTGTTAGAGTGTGCTCTTGGCTATCCATAATATGTATTACATTTTATTTAAATTGTGGAGGGTTTGGCCCGGCTGGGATGTCCTTGTCCCATCGTGCTCTAGCAAGTCCTTGTGGCGGGCCGGGCGCCTGCAAGCTGACTTCCGCCACCAGTTGTTTCCTCCGACACATTGGTGTGGCTGGCTTTTGGGTTAAGCGAGCAGTGTATCAAGAAGCAGTGCGGCTTGGCAGGGTCTTGTTTCAGAGGACGCATGGCTCTCGACTTTTGCCTCTCCCGAGTCCGCACGGGAGTTGCAGCGATGGGAAAGACTGTAACTACCAATTGGATATCACGAAAATGGTTTTGTCTGATTTGCTTAATAAGGAATTTGAAATGATTTATACTTTTACTTTTGATACGTTTTAGCAATTATATTTGATACTTAAATATCTTTAAAACCTTTAATACATTTTTTTACTCAAGTAGTATTTTACTGGGTGACTTTCACTTTAACTTGAGTCATTTTCTATTAAGGCATCTTTACTTTTACTCAAGTATGAAAATGTAGTACTTTTTCCACCACTGCGTATTTCAATTTAGAGTTCCCATTCATTTGATCAGAATTGACATTGATTGCATTCCAACCCGACAAAACGTAGGGTATAGGCTAGCGAGCCAATGTGTCATATCGTCAACCAATCACATTGGGTCAAATTCTGCTGGGCCCAGTTCCAGCGAGCTTCTAATGGAGAGCTACAAAAGTAAGTTAATATATAACTATTTCAGTCCAATAGTTAGTCTAAGGTATTTTGGCAAACTTGTGTAACTTTGGCAAACAGTTACATTCTCCTGACGTCAACCAGGAATGTTTCCATGGCCAAATATTCCCAGATTATTATAATTTAGCTTGCCCGGTGTGACGGAGGGGGACTTTTTTGGGGGGAGGGGAATTTTTGGGGGGTGTTGTACATCTAGAAAAACATACCAGATCATGTATTTTTCCATAAAGCAAGCATTATCTGAATATATACACAGATAATTCCCTAGACCAAGACGGGAAGACAAGTTTTATACTACAGATCAATATTCAATATCAAGGGTCAAAGGTCAAAGTGTGTGGAGGGGTCAATTAAAGGGGGGTTGAGGAAGGCACATCCCCTCTTCTCCCTCAGGGTAGAGAAACTGTATATCATCCAGGGGCTCCAAGTGCTTACTGTGACAAATAGAAAGAAGAAGAAACATTTGACATAAATACACAGTGTATCAAGACTGGTGCATGACAGACCAGACAGACAAAAGTTACACAAGTAAGTAGGCATCTATTCACCAGCAAAAAAAAAACCTTACAGGTTCAGGTTAGACTCTGTTACACTACACACACAAAGGAAAATGTTGCTTGCTAATATCTTAGAGAAGTGACTACAGGAGGCGACTGTAGTAAAGCTCTGTACCTGTCAGGTGGTTCTACTGCATCTGCATCCTAAGCAGCCGTCGCTTGCCCTGAAGACAGACGGTGAGATCACATTAGATCACAATACTATGACTAGCACTGAAGTGACAGTATCCTATTAACCTAGATTTCTAAATGTGAGATACAACTCCCAGTACTGCCGCCACGGCTGTTGCATCATCATCATTCGTGATTTTGTAATTGAAAATGATCTATTTGAACAAAATATACAACAATCTGTGCATTTATAGACAGTGTTAGTCCTATTTTTCATCTACTATTCCAACTAATCAAACATTCTATTGATCAGTTGCATGCTGTTAGTTGTCAAATTACCTTTTACCTCAGCAGCAGGGGCCTCATCATCGTCTGGAGATGGGATGATCCTGCCGGTCATGGGGCCGACCCCCAGGACTTTGGGCCTCTTATCAGTCTTGGCTGCTCCCTCCAGCACCACTACAATGTACTCCTTCTTGGGCGCCTCCACAGGTGCCACCACCACAACTGGGGCAGCCTCCACTGCAGCTGGGGTCTCTTCCATCGCAGCCTCTTCTACGGGTGGGGACTCTTCTACGGATGGGGCAGCTGGGGCCTCCTCCACTGCATCTGGGGCCTCCTCCACTGCAGCCTCCTCCACCTCAGGTGGGGTCTCTTCTATGGTTGGGGCCTCTTCTACGGGTGTGGCCTCAAGTGGGGCAGCTGGGGCCTCCTCCACTGTAGCCTCCTCCACTGCAGCTGGGTCCTCCTTCACTGCAGCCTCTTCAATGAGTTCAGCCTCAAGTGGGGCAGCCGGGGCCTCTTCCACTGCAGCCGGGGCCTCTTCCACTGCAGCCGGGGCCTCTTCCACTGCAGCCGGGGCCTCCTCCACTGCAGCCGGGGCCTCCTCCACTGCAGCCGGGGCCTCTTCTACAGGTGCAGCCTCAAGTTGAGCAGCTGTTGCCTCCTCCACTGCAGCTGGGGCCTCTTCTACAGGTGCAGCTGGGGCCTCTTCTACAGGTGCAGCTGGGGCCTCCTCCACTGCAGCTGGGGCCTCCTCCACTGCAGCTGGGGCCTCCTCCACTGCAGCTGGGGCCTCCTCCACTGCAGCTGGGGCCTCCTCCACTGCAGCCTCCTCCACTGCAGCCTCCTCCACTGCAGCTGTGGCCTCCTCCACTGCAGCTGTGGCCTCCTCCACTGCAGCTGTGGCCTCCTCCACTGCAGCTGGGGCCTCCTCCACTGCAGCTGGGGACTCCACTGGGGCGGCCTCCTCGACTTCTTCTACAATAGGCACAACCACTTCTTTGACCACTTCAGCGACTATCGTCACCTCCAAAGCAGAGGCTGCTGCCAGAATGACTGGTTCCACTGCAAGACAGAACCCAGCCCCCAAACATCACTCACACTCATGTTACAAAAAGACTGACTCACAATTTATCTCCAACTCAAATCAACATAGCACATATGCACCCAGTGTGACAGAAGAAAGGAGATCCAGGAAAACAGAGTGAGTTAGACATGCCAACGTGAACATTGTAGAAGTCTGTGCACAATTCCCAAGAGATGGTGAAAGACGCATTCTTGTTTAAATAGTACAGTTTGACCAAAACCCTTACGGTCTCAGCCCACTGTGTGGGTTAGGGAGAATACACAGACCAACACGTAGCCATTAGCCAGACAGAGGTCACGGGGAGAAGACCGACAAGGCAGCCTGCCATGTAAAAACGGGACATTAGTTAGAAAAAAATGACGATTTGTACAGACATAGGTGTTAGCTTGTGCTTCTTCAGATAGAAAGGCAATCCGAATGTGTTGAGACAACTTTTAGGTCACCCGTGCATTTTTGTTGCGTTTGCATCAACATTGTACAGATCAAAGTGTACTTTAACCATGCATTGACCTCTATTGCATGCATCACTTGCTCCCCAAAAGTCCCATTTCTAAAAGTTCAGCTGGACCAGTCATTAAAACCTCTATTTGTTGCACATGTTGGTGAATGATGCAAAGCAGAAATGCATTGGACCAATGCAGACTGTCAGGCTATGGCAAGAATGTACCCGCCAGAGCATTGAGTGACCGCAAATTAATGGGTGGTTTCGAGAGAGTTAGGATGGAGCCTACTGTTGCAGAACTTCAGCATACAGGGTAGCAGTGGCATGGGTGTAGATGGCATCGAAATAAAGGTGCGGTGACAGGAAAAGCATTGAATGGAAGAGGGCACAGGAAGCAGTAGAAGTAATGAAGGAACAGTGTGTGGAATAGCAGTTAACTGTACATGACCATTCCCCATATGGTGCACGTATGCAACACAACATGCCTTTTAAGTGTGAAGAAGTAATTTCTAATGTGAATAGAAGACATTCCAAAATAAGTCCTCAGAACATACAGCAAAGACAGTACTTTTGCATGTTGTCCACCATCCTTCATAAAAAAAAGAGGCCACCTCAAATAAAATAAAATGCCTTCCTGAAAAATATCACAAAGGAACACACACCAAATGGGATAATGGTTTGATATCAAACATTTGTCTTGAACTAGGGAGCTTTTCTGATATGTGTCCTGGGCTAAAGTAAATTGTTTGTTGACTCATGGGGTAACAGTGCAGAGGTGAATGAACTCTAGTGTCAGTGTGGTGGATTTATCCCTAGGTTCTTCATGGTACAACCCGCATAATATTAGATCGGAAGTGTATTGTCTTGTCATTTGTCCTCGTGATGGAAGCCATTGCTGCTTTGGAAAGACCTTGCAGGACACCCGAAAACCCTACAAGCATAGCGTATTAGCACAAGCAAACCAAACCCAGACAAACTCAACACGGGAGGGGATCTTTCCAGTCATTTTATTGTATGGCTCGATGAATTCCCTGAATCACTTACACGACGACTCACTACGTTAGCTGGTTAAAAAAAAGAGAAAATCTGAATGACCACACATGGTTGATTTCCTCACATTTTAACCTTGCGAGGTCATTCCCTCCAAGTTCCACTTTTACAGTTAAGAATGAAAACACACGGCAACCGTTTGTTTTGTTACAGCTACAGAGCTCGCACAGGTTTCAGCGTTGTCTGTGCGAGCAGAAGCCATCACGCGGCTACAGCGGGTTTAGTTAAACAAAGTTAAAGTTACATCGGCATGTACCAACTCCGTGATATCTGGCTTATTAAGAGGCTTAGAAATGTACAGTTATCCATGTAATATCTCCGCAAAAAAGCCTGAGTATTAGTGGTTGGTTGGCCGTGGACTGGTCTTACGCATTACAAAACAAAATAAGGTAATCAAATGGCGCATTTGAGGTGTTTCCCTGTTTGTGTTTGCATGCGGCATCGGGCCTTTGAGGGAAGGCAGGGGAGAGGTTAAAGGGCATTGATACGTGGGGTCAGTGGAGCTTTGTAAACAGTGTTTGAGAGGGAGAGAGGGAAGGGGTGAATAAAGGTAGTTTGGAGCGGGAAAGGGGAAATAAGCAGGTTTTGCGTCACATTTCACTATTGGGGGGAGGGGGCACAGTGATTTGCACTATTGTGTATTTCCATCCTTACTGTGATATGAGGTTGAGATGGATGACATCACTGCCACTTTCTAAAAAGGTCTCACAGCGGTGATCTGCTGTTCTGGCTGAATTCACTTGTAAAAGCTGTTTCAGCACTTTTACCATCTGCTGGACTCACAACAAATATACTGTACATAGTCAGGAGATTTTGAAATACAGAAAATCAAACCCCACACAAAAACCGTGAAGCTTCTGTCTTCTAGCTTTAAACACTTTCACTTACAAAACCAGCCATACCATTATTTACTCTCTGCCCTCTAAGTAAACTCTAATAAACTAGTAAATAAAGTGTTCTCTTCGAGAGAATAACCTTCACGGCAGAGGAGTCTAGCTCTACAGTGGTTTTAGAACCAGGTGAGATCAGTGTTAGACGCTGTAGTGGTACTCTATGGTGTAGGAACAGTGTACACATAATCTCCCTGTTGTTGCTGGCCTATCGGAGTGAGTGTTCGGGCTGGTGGTGAAGGACAGCGTGTGCCTCCCTGTGGTGTGTGTGCGTTACTCAGCAGCAACAGCAGCCTTTGGGACTGCCTTTTCCTCTGGGCCCGTACCGTTGATCTCCTCCTCCGGCTCTTCCACGGCAACTGCCTCCTCAGCAGCCTCCACTTCATTTGCCACCTCGATGACCTCTTCTGCGACCTCAGCAACAGCCTCTGCAATCTCCTCCACCACAGTCTCCGCTTCCGCTGGTGCCACCTCTGCCTCTACTGCCGCTGCCTCCACAGCAGGTTCTTCAGAGACTGCCTCGGCCGCTGCTTCTGCCTCGACTGAGGCCTCTTCCGCGGGTTCTGCTCCGTTTTCCGCCGCTACAGCCTCCTCAACTGCAGCCTCCACTCCAGCCTCCTCTGCTGCTGCCTCCTCCTCTCCTCCCTCCTCAGCCGCCTCCTCTGCTTCCTCCTCTCCTCCCCAGGCTGCTGCTTCCTCACCTGAAATAAATTTAAAAAAGAGAGAGAGACAGAAAAATATATGAATCAGTAAAGATGGCATGGGCCTTTGAAACACTGCCTGAGTAAGCTTTACAACACGAAATAAGTAAGAGTATATAAGAGTATTCGCAGGGCATGTGAATTACACTACTCACGCCTACATAACACTAGCCTGTAATATAACAGAATATTCCGATAAAGTACTACTTCTATGTTTTTATCTTAAATCATATTTACATTCATTACTTATCATTTAGATGCCGTGTACACAACCACACACTGAAACAATCACACACGCCCATGCCACTCATCTTACCACACCTCCGGCTCATACCACACTCCACAGAAGAGAATTCACTCCACTACAGAAGAGAATTCACTGCAGAACCACATGCAAAGCCCAACGAGACAAGAGAGAAAAGGAGGGGAGAAAGGGAGAAAAACAACAAAAGGAGAGGAGCAAAATGAAAGTGACATAGGGGAGGTATACAGGATCAAGGGTTAGAGGTCAGAGGGTGGACTAAGGAGTGAGGGGATAAAGATGGTGAATCTTACCATCCCATCAAAGCAACCAATACCTGGAAATTCCAACATTAACAGAAAAGCCAGATGATTTGTGTGCATTTAATTTTAAATTGAGCCAGTCTGTCTGTTTACACATTTATCCATCAACACGATTCCATCCTGGAAGACGCCACAAAAACAGTTCATCAAATAAATACAAAATTGGGGCAATACATAGAACGAAGTGTCCAGAGGAGAAACGTTCAGAAACAGACAGAAGTTGAATGTATGGGACATAAGCAGGACTTGTTCGGTCATACAGGAGAAGGAGGAAAGTAGGAGATTTCCCCCTTTTCAGATTCATCCAAAGAGTCCAGCAGGCTATAAAGTCCCCTGACGTATAGCCAATTTAGTTTTACACTGAAAAGAGTAAAAATAGGAGAGCGTTAGCGCAAAAAGGAGGAAGAGAACCTTTAACCCAAAAAAGGACTTAAAATCAGATTACAATTTCACCATTATCAAATACGCAAATTTAACATCAAAGACTATGATCATCAAATCCCTACAGGCTTATCTCATCAAAATGACTGATAATGCCAACAGTGAATTAGCATTCTAGGTGTAAAGGGGCACTAAGATGACATCACCTGTTTCAGTTTGACGAGTGGCGTCAGTGTGGACATGAGTTTGATAGGGAATAAAGACTCTTTAATAAAGAGGTACGGGTTTACGAGAGGTTGGGGGGGTTAACAGTGAGAGAAGAGGGTTTGAAGGGTGGGCACGTTTTGGGGTGGATCGTACAGTAGGAAAGGAGTAGTGTCAAGGAGGGGAGCCCCCTGTTCTGATTAACAGGTATTTCAGCCAATAGGATCAGGTTAGGGTCAGACGGGAGAAGCTGGGTGGGGTGGGGCCAGAAAGGAGAGGCTGAGTTTTCTAGTTTCAGAATCACTCCGATAAAAATGTCTATATCAAAGTCATCAACAGGAGTAGGCCATCTAGAGTTTACCATCTAGAGAAACCAAGACATTGTGTACAGGGAACAGGTCCTCCCAAATATTACCGTCAACAGAAAGTGTTCCATCAACTACATGCTTTGGGTCCCCTAACAATATTTTTTCTGCCAATGACAGAAAGCTAAGGCATTGGGTTGTGAAACTTCCAAAACTAAGTCCAGAAAATCAGATAAATGGTATTCTGTCTCAGACCGTTATGCCAGTTCTACTATATGTAAATAGAAAGCATTTAAGGCCAGAAGGTTGGAAGCACTCATTGCTGATAAATTGGCTGAATTGTTTTGCAGATGAGACAAATGGCTCAGGCAGTTATTAACCAGAACAGGGAGATCTCAGAGTGGGCGTAAGAAGCTATGTGATTGGTGCTCTGCAGTGACTAACCAATGAGGATTTAGGAACCCTACAATGATTGGAGACATCACTACTAACTATACTGTAGATTATCATCATGGCATTTCACAGCATTTGGCTCAATCATTGAAATAAAATACATGAAGACTCCACTCATTTCAGAGCCCATGAATCCACTCCTTTTCCCCAACATTGGTCCTCAGAATTCTGTGAAATGCAGTTTTGTGGATGTATCTAGAGAAAAATCTAGGTGTGAGTGCACCAATAGAGAAACATACATTTCAAGGCAATCAGTGAGAGAATAATCAAATCCATGCCAAGGTACCCTTAGTCTAAGACAAAGTTTCATTGGTCATTCAGAAAGAGTCATTTAACAGGCTGTGAGTTATTATAAAAGTGAAAGACATTAGCCAGTAGAGCCACACATAGGCACTCACCCTCCTCTTCCTCATCCCTGCCTGAAAACAGACACAGAGAAGCACAGTGTCACAGATTTACAGGGTTTTATATGGATTATATACTGAACAAAAATATAAACGCAACATGTAATGTGTTGGTCCCATGTGTCATGAGCTGAAATAAAATAATCCAGAAATATATATGCACAAAAAGCTTATTTCTCTCAAATTTGTTTATATCCCTGTTAGTGAGCATTTCTCTTTTGCCAAGATAATCCATCCACTTGACAGGTGTGGCATATCAAGAAGGTGATTAAACAGCATGATCATTACACAGGTGCACCTTGTGCTGGGGACAATAAAAGGCCTTGCTCCCCAGTGGGTGGGACTACGCCCTCCCAGGCCCACCCATGGCTGCACCCCTGCCCAGCCATGTGCAATCCATAGATTTGGGCCTAATAAATTTATTTCAACTGACTGATTTCCTTATATGAACTGTAACTCAGTGAAATCGTTGAAATTGATGCATGTTGCGTTTAGATTTTTGTTCAGTGTAATATAGGCTATGGAGTATATGGATGAGAGATCTACACAATGATACTGCTGCATGTAAAATCAGCAAAAAAAGAAATGTCCCTTTTTCAGGACCCTGTCTTTCAAAGATAATTCGTAAAAATCCAAATAACATCAGAGATCTTCATTGTAAAGGGTTTAAATTCTATTTCCCATGCTTGTTCAATGAACCATAAACAATTAATGAACATGCACCTGTGGAACGGTCGTTAAGACACTAACAACTTACAGACGGTAGGCAATTAAGGTCACAGTTATGACAACTTACGATACTAAAGAGGCCTTTGTACGGACTCTGAAAAACACCAAAAGAAAGATGCCCAGGATCCCTGCTTATCTGCTTGAACGTGCCATAGACATGCTGCAAGGAGGCATGAGGACTGCAGATGTGGCCAGGGCAATAAATTGCTATGTCCGTACTGTGAGACGCCTAAGACATCGCTACAGGGAGACAGCTGATCGTCCTCGCAGTGGCAGACCACGTGTAACAACACCTGCACAGGATCTGTACATCTGAACATCACACCTGCGGGACAGGTACAGGATGGCAACAACAACTCCCCGAGTTACACCAGGAACGCACAATCCCTCCATCAGTGCTCAGACTGTCCGAAATGTGCTGAGAGAGGCTGGACTAATGGCTTGTAGGCCTGTTGTAAGGCAGGTCCTCACCAGACATCACTGGCAACAACGTCGCCCATGGGCACAAACCTACCGTCCCTGGACCAGAAAGGACTGACAAAACGTGCTCTTCACTGACGAGTCGCGGTTTTGTCTCACCAGGGGTGATGGTCGGATTCGTGTTTATCGTCGAAGGAATGAGCGTTACACCGAGGCCTGTACTCTGGAGCGGGATCGATTTGGAGGTGGAGGGTCAGGTCTGGGGCGGTGTGTCACAGCATCATAGGACTGAGCTTGTTGTCATTGCAGGCAATCTCAACGCTGTGCATTATAGGGAAGACATCCTCCTCCCTCATGTACCCTTCCTGCAGGCTCATCCTGACATGACCATCCAGCATGACAATGTCACCAGCCATACTGCTCGTTCTGTGCGTGATTTCCTGCAAGACAGGAATGTCAGTGTTCTGCCATGTCCAGCGAAGAGCCCGGATCTCAATCCCATTGAGCACGTCTGGGACCTGTTGGATCGGAGGGTGAGGGCTAGGGCCATTCCCCCCAGAAATGTCCGGGAACTTGCAGGTGCCTTGGTGGAAGACTGGGGTAAAATCTCACAGCAAGACCTGGTAAATCTGGTGCAGTCCATGAGGAGGAGATGCACTGCAGTACTTAATGCAGCTGGTGGCCACACCAGATACTGACTGTTACTTTTGATCCCCCCCTTTGTTCAGGGACACATTATTCCATTTATGTTAGTCACATGTCTGTGGAATTTGTTCAGTTTATGTCTCAGTTGTGGAATCTTGTTATGTTCATACAAATATTTACACATGTTAAGTTTGCTGAAAATAAACGCAGTTGACAGTGAGAGGAGTTTTTCTTTTTTTGCTGAGTTTATATGAATGAGGTTGCCGTAGTATATCTGTCTGATCTGTACTCAGTTATGATATTGGCATGGTGTTTTATTGTCCCCCACAATGAAATCAGGGAGGGGACTGTGGATCTGTCTCCATACGTCCTTTTGTTCGTCATTCACATGTGATATCTCAGACAGCACTGGGCCGATTTGGACAAAAGTTGGGTGAATGATGAGTCTTGCCATAGAGATCAGTCATTTACAAAATTACACTGATTGGCCCAAGTCGGGAGCTATAGCAATTAACTGGAATGTGTTAGTCACATGCAATCTCAGTTGGCCCCATGGGGGGGGGGGGGGGGGCGCTGCATCATTCGTGTTGCCTTGTTTATCTTTTCACACGTGCATGAGCGTTTATGGGTGAGATAGCCGTGCGCTTGTGTGATGATATCTGTGTAGTTGAAGTTTAGCGTCACGGTGAAGTCTGCCAAAATAAACATCCATTACAAGTGGACAATAAAAGCTAGTTGTATATCTAATCTCATGTTTATACAGCACCAGTAGAACGATATGGTCCTCCCCCAGTGTCAATAAATAACCAACTCCCTAGCCACTGTTGGATGACATAATAGCTGCAAGCATAAATAGAATAGTCTTGGACGGGAGAGTGTTTTTGTTAGCAGGAAGTGATTTTGGCAGAGACGAAAAGGAGTGATAGTGGGATACGCAGGTCTCCGACAGCTGCCTGGACACTGAATAGCAATGACTTGGTTCGGCCAGAGAATGTGAGGGGGGCTGGCCTGCTTGGCTAGAAGTTCATTGTGGTCTGGCCAAAACTGCTGACCACTTGTTATTTCCACACACACACTGATGTGTTCTCCTGTAGATCGGGCTGGGCTGTCCTGACCCGCGGGCTGGCCTGTCTGTGTCAGAGTTAATAATACATCATGACAGGAGACACCCTCAGTGTGTGTGTGTGTCTATTCTAATGAACTCAGCAGGATTTCCACTGCAGAAGGAAGGCTCTCCCAGAGGAGAAAATAGGGCACACACACACACTGAATAGCCATGCTACGGCTTTAGGCACAGGAGCGTGTGTGTGTGGTCCTTCAGTGACATTCCTCGGACATGGTGAAATAAGTCAAGGATTATCCAGGCCTCCTGTCCCACAATCTCTAGCGTGGATCACATCCCTCTTTCTCTCACACACAGACAGGACAGAGCTACTGTGCCAACCATGACTCACGAATGGAGGGCTTAGGCCACTGTACTGAGAGGGGGGTTATGGGGTGGGTTGGCAGCTGGTGGGAGTGTAGCAGGTTTCTATTTTTTATGCGCCAATTGAGAATGCATTGCAACAGTGGACAATGAATAGTTACAATTGAAGTCAGAAGTTTACATACACTTAGGTTGGAGTCATTAAAACTTGTTTTTCGACCACTCCACAAATATCTTGTTTACAAACTGTAGTTTCGGTAAGTCGGTTAGGACATCTGCTTTGTGCATGACACAAGTAATTTTTCCGACAATTGTTTACAGACAGATTATTTCACTTATAATTTACTGTATCACAATTCCAGTGGGTCAGAAGTATACATACACTAAATTGACTATGCCTTTAAACAGCTTGGAAAATTCCAGAAAATTTTGTCATGGCTTTAGAAGCTTCTGATAGGCTAATTGACACAATTTGTGTCAATTGGAGGTGTACCTGAGGATGTATTTCAAGGCCTACCTTCAAACTCAGTGACTCTTTGGTTGACATCATGGGAAAATCAAAGGAAATCAGCCAAGACCTCAGAAAACAAATTGTAGACCTCCACAAGTCTGGTTCATCCTTGGGAGCAATTTCCATCTGTACAAAACAATAGTACGCAAGTATAAACACCATGGGACAATGCAGCCGTCATACCGCTCAGGAAGGAGATGCGTTCTGTCTCCTAGAGATGAACGTACTTTGGTGCGAAAAGTGCAAATCAATCCCAGAACAACAGCAAAGGACCTTGTGAAGATGCTGGAGGAAACAGGTACAAAAGTATCTATATACAAAGTAAAATGAGTCCTATATCAACATAACCTGAAAGGCCGCTCAGCAAGGAAGAAGTCACTGCTCCAAAACCACCATAAAAAAGCCAGACTACGGTTTGCAATTGCACATGGGGACAAAGATCATACTTTTTGGAGAAATCTCCTCTACTCTGATGAAACAAAAATAGAACTGTTTGCCCATAATGACCATCGTTATGTTTGGAGGATAAAGGGGGAGGCTTGCAAGCCAAAGAACACCATCCCAACCATGAAGCACGGGGGTGGCAGCATCATGTTGTGGGGGTGCTTTGCTGCAGGAGGGACTGGTGCACTTCACAAAATAGATGGCATCATGTGGAATGAAAATTATGTGGATATATTGAAGCAACATCTCAAGACATCAGTCAGGAAGTTAAAGCTTGGTCACAAATGGGTCTTCCAATTGGACAATGACCCCAAGCATACTTCCAAAGTTGTGGAAAATGGCTTAAGGACAACAAAGTCAAGGTATTGGAGTGGCCATCACAAAGCCCTGACCTCATCTTATAGAAAATGTATGGGCAGAACTGAAAAAGCGTGTGCAAGCAAGGAGGCCTAAAAACCTGACTCAGTTACACCAGCTCTGTCAGGAGGAATGGGCCAAAATTCACTCAACTTATTGTGGGAAGCTTGTGGAAGGCTCACCGAAACGTTTGGTCCAAGTTAAACAATTTAAAGGCAATGCTAACAAATACTAAATGAGTGTATGCAAACTTCTGACCCATTGAGAATGTGATGAAAGAAATAAAAGCTGAAAGAAATCATTCTCTACTATTACTCTGACATTTAACACTCTTAAAATAAAGTAGTGATCCTAACTGACCTAAGACCGGGAATTTTTACTTGGATTAAATGTCAGGAATTGTGAAAACTGAGTTTAAATGTATTTGGCTGAGGTGTATGTAAACTTCCGACTCCAACTGTATTTACAGTGAGTGTGTCACAGTCCTTAGTGTCAGGACCAAACCCAAACCGTGTCTTATTCAACAACCTGTCATGACATGATGGGTTAGTTGAGATTGGGAGGTAATATTGTGGGTGAGATTGTGAGGTAAGATGCTGGGTGAGGTTGTGCGGTAAGATGGTAGGTGAAGTTGTGAGGTAAGATGGTGGGTGAAGTTGTGAGGTAAGATGGTGGGTGAAGTTGTGCGGTAAGATGGTGGGTGAGGTTGTGCGTTAAGATGGTGGGTGAGGTTGTGCGGTAAGACGGTGGGTGAGGTTGTGCGGTAAGACGGTGGGTGAGGTTGTGCGGTAGACGGTGGGTGAGGTTGTGCGGTAAGACGGTGGGTGAGGTTGTGCGGTAAGATGGTGGGTGAGGTTGTGCGATAAGACGGTGGGTGAGGTTGTGCGGTAAGATGGTGGTTGAGGTTATGCAGTAAGATGGTGGGTGAGCTGAGACTGACTCTTGGGAGGCCATGGTTTGGGCGACCACACAGTCTTGGGACGAGCGTTGATATCCGCTACACGGTCATTGAATCTGGCGTGGTCTGTGGTCACAGTGCTGTATGTCTGTTGGAAGAAACACAAAGAACATTTTAAACGCTCAAAATAGTAATATCTTCACCTCCACCAGAGAAATCTATAAAATTATTTTGGAGGGCAACTTTAGCCATGTTGACCCAGCCCGGCTGCGACCGGGAGACCCATGGGGCAGCGCACAATTGGCGCAGCGTCGCCCGGGTTAGGGGAGGGTTTTGCCAGCAGGGATGTCCTTGTCCCATCGCGCACTAGCGACTCCTGTGGCGGGCTGGGCGCAGCGCACGCTGACACAGTCACCAGGTGCACAGTGTTTCCTCCGACACATTGGTGTGGCTGGCTTCCGGGTTAAGTGACTGCGGCTTGGTTGTGTTTCGGAGGACGCACGGCTCTCGACCTTCGCCTCTCCTGAGTCCGTACAGGAGTTTCAGCGATGAGACAAGACAGTAACTACCAATTGGATACCATGAAATTGGGGAGAAAAACAATTTGAAAAAATTAAAAGACCTAAAATAATAATAATAACTTTAGCCATGTCACATAATAAAACAGAGCACATTCTAGAGTTGTAAAGGTTTATGAAATCAGCCAGTCTGGTATTATAGTTTATCTCTAAACTACGTCATCTGAACTCAGGCAGATCAAATTAAAATGGCCAGGCGTAGACTCACGTATGCGATGGCTCCAGCGAAGGCCCCGCCACACAGCAGGGCGTAGACGATGTTATCACCAGTACCACCGGGGACTGATGACATTTGTCGTCGTGGCAACACTACAAAAAAAAAAAAGGTCATAGCACAACTCACCCGGCCTTCAGAGTGGTCATCAGTGAGAAGGAAACATGGTAGATGTAAACAGGATATTCGACATTTGATCTTGATCCCGCTCTATAACCCTGACTCCCTATTAGATTGACGTAGACCTAATGCATCAAAACAATCCTCAGAAAGAGCGAGACAGAAGCGTGAGGACAGAGGCTTTGTTGAAGCACAATCCCTGGCTGTTTATTGGATTGGGTGGAATGCGTTTAGGTGTCCAGGAATGTGCCTGTCAGAGCTCATTTGCCTCCAACTGAAATAGACTTCAGTGATCCTCTGGTAGACCTTCAACCAGAGTAACACTGGGCAGCTTTTTTAAATAGTCTATTGTAAAATAAAATAAAGTCAAATACAAATTGAATCAAATTCTACTTAAAGTAATTTTCCTAGCAGGTCAGCGCAATAGCAACATTCAAAAGCAGGTGAAATGACCCACCACTAATATTCAAGTAAAAAAAATAAAAATAATTAAACACTCTCTCCAGACGCATATTTTTTTTTGATGATACTCCGCACAAGGTGGTGTTGTGTCATTTGACGTAGTTCTTTCACTTTTATTGTGTTTTGCCTGAGTGCCATTACATCAGCAGGAGAACACTGCAGCCAGGCACTTTGTTTACAACTTCAAGACTTCGGCCATAGTCACAGATTCCTGCTAATGCTGTTGTAGGTTTGTGCCATGCCCTCACTGCAGACAGGCACACAAAAACTAGACATCTTCACAACACACAAAGACGGACACAATCGTACGCACACACTTACCACACAACAAGCATGCAAGTTTAGAACACAGACAGGATTCAAACACACAAAAATTCACGAAGACAGAAATCTACCGTACAGACAGACTGTCACAGAAACGGACTTCCGGCTTTGCCACAGTACAAATAAATCTGTCAAGTAGCTACAGTGGAGAAAACTACCACGAATCACAATTGTCCAGTTTCACTTGTACAGTAAACAAGCAGTCTAAACTAACAGGAGAGCCTGCATGCCTTTCACAATCCGTGTGCAAAGTGGGGGACCAGTTATTTTAGGCCCAAATAAAGTTGACAATTAAATGGGGGAAAAGGCAATAGGATTTTATTTTAGACATAACTAGTCCCCGTTGGTGTCAATTTCCTCTTGATCCTGATAATTAGGAAATAACAGTGTCGCTGATTATAAATGGGTTCTAACTACATAGTACGTGAGTTTCTCCATTCAAAACATCAACATAGGGATTGTCACTGTACCCTGTTATTTATACCAACTAATCTGTTAAAAACCCTCACAGGAGTTGCAGGGTTAAGGTGGTGTGGGATTGAGAGAGTATGAGGGGTTGTGGGTCATAAGATTAAACTATGATACTCTGTGTGCCTAAGTACTGGTCAAGGGAGGAGAGTGGGCAGGGAGGGCCCCACTGCCATGAGAAGAGGCCCCTTCTTGCATGTAGATGTAGAAATGTATCAAATATTTTTTTATTTTTATATAACTAACCCAAAATAGACCACAGCCTGTTGTTTCCAAAGGGAGCAAATGGATAATAGTGGGCAGAACAAGCAAGGGGGTGGGGCAGAGCCAAGCATGAGCTAGCGAGATCCTATTGGCATGTTCTAGTATGTATCTGTATATTTCTGTTAGGGAACTGAAGTGTGTGTGTGTAATAACTAAATTCGCCCTTGCAATCCTAAACATCGCACTTTTAAAAAAAAAACTTTGGCAAAGGGTAAAGTCTACATTACTTAATCCACCTTGTTTGTAACAGATTCTAGTTTTGGGAACAAACAACTATTGAGATCAAATGTTTCATCGGTAAGAAAATTAACAGAATGTCAGCCAAAATACATCTTGCTCCATCTTCTCCCACTCCCGGCCACTGGGCTTCATCTCATCACTAATTTGGTGGCAAATATAAATGGCAACCGGATGCTTCATAGTTACACATCCGATGAAACATCTGGCTCATTGTTCCATCTGTGGTTGTATACTGCACAGACGCAAAGCAGGGGCCGGTGTTGTTGCGTAATCTCATAAGAGGCCACCAATGGTGTCTGACAGCAGGACACCGGACAAGCTCGACTTTGAGTGTGTGTGGCAATGGAGAGAACGCTGTGCCAAAAGCTCACGGCACGTCATGTTGCTATCGTTGCCTAGCCCTTGGGCATTTGTCTAAGAGCAGTAAAACCACGTTCTGCAGGGGCTACAGCAAATTACGAGCAATACCATGTAAGCAAAAGGTGTGGACATTCTACTAAAATGTGAAGGCACATAGTGTAAGGTAAAGCTTTTGACAATTTAATAAAGGTCCAAATATTAAAATGGACCTTCTCAGAAGCTGACGTTATGTCAGCCTAAATATATGTGTGAGTACAGCATATGGTTGCCTGAACTACTGAACTATGCCCATGGTAAATATTTAAAATTAATGCTGACTCCGGCTTTGAAACACTGATTAGGTCAACCATTTTTTTGTTCAGAGAATGCAAGTTCATTGGTGCGCGCTCCCGTGGAGGCAGCTGTATGGCGAGAAACGCGTGCCTCTGTCCGCAGTCTATACATTGAGACCATGATCACACCACGTGAGCAAAAGCATGAACCCTATTTCTATGCCATCTTTGACATAATGAAGGTCACATATTATTAGTGTTTAAAACCACAGACGTTATGTAACGAGCTTCAATTAATTGATACATTCCCTTTCAAATTGCGTGTTTCGTAACTGGTTAAAATGGATCATGTGAACACCTAGGCCGTGCAATCGCCCTTAATACGAAGTGACAAGCTGCCATAATCTAATGATTGGAGAGGATTTCAACGATTTATTGGCACAGTAGGCCATCGCTGAGTCTGTATAGTAACACCGAATTCATTTCGGAACAAAATTGTTAGGATACTTTGAGCATGAGATTACTTGAACATGGAGAAAACAGGACTTTCCCTTTAAAATGTAGCAATGCTCCAATAAAATGATCAACATAAATACAATGAAAAGATTCAGAGCATCATTGGTCAACATTCCAATTGACCTTCACTTCCCTTGTCCTGTAACACCGGTGCCATCTTTCATATGTGGGATGCGACTGTTTCAAAAGCCAAAACACATGAGAACAAAATGTTCTCTTCTGAAATGCATGCATATTCTTCTGCCCGTAGCCTATCCTACAGAGGAATGAAAAACCAACAGGCATACACATTTGCCATCTTGTATCATGTATAAATGTAATTTAATTAGATCTCTCCATATTTTGAACCCATCATGTAAATACTCACCATCTCTAGATAACTGTTGGGCTACCTTCCTTGCCAAAGGCCCATATCTTTGCCAAGCCGCTCTGCAGAGAAACATCGCCGCTCGCTATCCAAAAACTACGGTAGGAATGCAGCGTGTGCCGGAGCAAGGGAGGGCAGAATGAATGGCGTAAGCTGGTCGTGTGTGCGAGGAGCGAAGGAGAGCCCTATCTAGCTTGCGCTCAGCGCTGGATGTGTGTCTTCTCAAACGGTTCTTCACCTCCCCCTTTTCTCACGCACAAGGGAAACGGTCAAACGTCAAGCACGTGGAACCTAAACATAAACATATATTTTGTTTTATCGGTGTGTCTTTCATTTTTGGAATGTCTTTCCTGTACGTTTGTTATGAGTGCATCCATTTTACGAGTTCAGTGTACGCACCCAAACCCCTTAGTCGATTGACACACCGTTACATCAACCTAAGTAACATAATTTTAAAACTCCCGATCAAAATCCGTCAATTTCAAGTAGAGATACCGTATCTGACAGGACGGAAATTGATTCAGAGGAGCAAGAGGAGGCGAGCCTGATAAGGTCTCACCCCATTCATGTACAAAGGACCGAAGACAGCCTTTTAACAAAGTTACTTTTTAACATGTTTTTCATGTCTTAAAAATGTTTTACTTTTGTTAAATAATTTATACACATTTTAAATGGCTTTTACAGAATTGGATGTTTTATATAAAAAAATACTTTTATTTATGGTTGTTTTTATTGGTTTTAACATGTAATTTTTAACAAACTTAATTGTAATATTCAAATGCTGTTTTTATGCTTTTATGCCGTTTTTATATGTAAAAAATTAGGTACATAATATGTTTTAGCTGTTTTAAAGGAAATGCGATAATAAAACTTTTCCAGAAGAAAAAAAATCTGTTTTTTTTGCATTGGATACGTCTTAATCTTTCGATGTCGTACTTTCATATCGGCGGTGAAAGGCGACAGAACTTGAGCGGTGTTTGTCAAACCATGAGTCATCCCGAAAATGGGTTTTCTCACAAAAACGTCTGTAGCTTTCGAACGGTTTGACCAACAAATTCTTATGACCACTCTATGGAAAGGGGAGACTCTCACAAGTAGTGTCACATGACTCGTCTGACTTAAAAAAAAAAAATCGAAGTATGAAGGAAGTTTTCCTTAACTGTCTTATATCTTATAGGACAAAAACTTTAAAACCTTTGATGTATTTTTTACTCTATTTTTTTGCCATTTATGAATGTGTTATTCAATGCTTTCCTCTGGGCTATTGTAGTAAAGGTCAAATTAAATGTTTATACCTAAAGCGGTCCTAAAATTCAAAATCAAATATCTCAATGGTCCATAGTATGAACATCTTAACCTTCCTGTTGTGTTCCGGTCGAATTGGACTGATTTACAAGTTTTCTTTCTGAAAAATGTCGTTCATTTAATCTGATTGTCATAGGGCTCCATGACATGTTGATGATTTTCATTACATTTTGGGTGTTTTATTTAACTTTTGTGTTCCTGTGGTGTTCATGGTCAAAAATGACCGGCCATTAGAAATTAATGGGTGAGACTACAATTAGTGTATGAAATTGAGTTCAGGCACATGCCCATTCATCAGATGGACACACTTCCTCTCCCAGACACCCACATGCATGTGTGTTTGAGCACACACACACACCTCACTCCCCTTCTTGGCTTCCATGTCAACCCCCACGGGAACCTTTCCCCCAATATAATCTTTCCCCCACGGGAACCACACCTGTTGGCATTCTCACAAACAATCGCAACATTGTTTCAATAATATATAGAACTTTTCTCGCTAATCTGGTATATAAAGCTTTTTTTGAGGCCTTGTTAATAATTCATTATGTGGCAGCACAATAACCAAACGATATACTGTTTGTGAGGCTCTTGGTCATATCTTTGATCATGACACCGGTGAGGAGGAAAGAGGCCAGGAAACGGACAGTGAAGTAGTCTGTGACAAATAGCACAATATGTTTAATCTGAGTATGTGTTATAGTCAAAATAATCCATACATTATGCTTTTTTGCTTAAAAACGAGTTGTATGAGCTCAGATTAATGAAGCCCACAGGCCATAAATAGCAAATAGAAGTTAAAAACTTGTAATTTTCACAAGAACTTAAATTGATAGAAAAAGATCTAACACAACATTAGGTGATAATATATGTATTGTTATGGATTTATAATCAGCTATAATGGGGCGGTCATTTAGGACCGGGAACACGTAATTAATTAACAAGAAACAAACACAACAGGAGGGTTAAAACAATTCCATGTCAGTTTAGAACCCCACTTTAAACCAATTTAGGCAGACACTCTGTTCAGGTATTTGGGCATTGCATTACACATTGCCAGGGGCGCCGTATGGGGGAAGCTAGGACGATTCTAAGGGCCTGTGACTGACAGGGGCCCTAAAAAATATTAGAACATTAGGTACATTTTTTTCAATATTAAATTATTAACCTATCATCATTAATATAATATTTTATTTACAACGTACTAATACAACTAACGTTGTATTTCTTGTTTTCTTGGCTAAAAGTAAGCATCCAGAGAGCCCCCCCCCCCTCCCCCCTCTATTTACATGAAATGGTTCGGTCCTACCCCCAAACCAGGCCCGAACGATACTTTTCAGCAGTGAATTGCGTGCGAGTGAGGAGTGCCAGTGGAGCATCATGTCTCAGCTTCCTAAAGAGAAATCTGTATTCAAAAAACAAAAAGAAAGAAAAGATAGAGAGAAGTGATAAAAGAAAATGCGAAGGTATGTCACCCAATTTTTCACAAAGGAAGGTGGGTGTAGTCTGTTAGTGGTGGAAATGAACCTGTTAGCTTAGTCCATAGTGAAATAGGCTACTTTTGCTCCCCTAACATGAGTTACTTAATATCTTCACAGACAATTCTGAGTGTTTACATTTCGCTCCTCTTTTTGCCGACATTTAATCAATGAAGGCAAACGTTTAGCAAGCTATTGATACTAAATCAGTTGTCCCTGCCCCTGCCTGGTGCCAGGCCCAACAGATGCAGCTTCAGGCATAGCAGCCCTGTCTCCCCATCCCCATCCCCCTGAACCAGCCCTGTCTCCCCATCCCCATACCCCTGAACCAGTCCTGTCTCCCCATACCCCTGAACCAGCCCTGTCTCCCCATCCCCATACCCCTGAACCAGCCCTGTCTCCCCATCCCCATACCCCTGAACCAGCCCTGTCTCCCCATCCCCATAACCCTGAACCAGCCCTACTCCCAACTGAAGAAGGAGGTGAGCAGCATTGTGTTGAATGACATGTCGGTTGGCATAATTGCAGGTACTGCAATGCATTGAGGACAGGAATGTGATTGTCCAGTCAGGAAAAATGTCTCATGACACAGAGGCAGTCAATATCAGCCTTAAATGAAGAGATGCAGGCTCTTAGAGAAGGATGGGAGTCTCTCCTGTCTGAGGCAACACTGATTGCTACACAAATGGATGTTGCACCTCAATTTAGCAAGGAACACAGCCACCAGAGGAAAGGGAAGAGATTCCATGGTGAGACCTCTCAAGAGGAGACAGCTCAGCAACGGTGTTTCAGAACACAGTGTTTTTTACTGCTATAGACAACATCATAAGTGACTTGGACACTAAGTTCCACACCAATGCAACAATTGTAGAAGAATTTTCTGCTGTTCTGAAAGTTGGGCAGATTAGTGAGGGTAAAGTCCCTTCTGTGTACCATCCACTGATCATTAAGTATTCCAGAGATCTTACACCTGAGTTTCAAAATGAAGTAAGACTCCTGAACACTGTATATGCTGCCACTTTCCCCCCTAACTTGTCCCATCTTGGTCTACTGAAGGCAATTAGTAAGATGCAGCTGCAGAGCATTTTTGGAGAAGTGTGCATTGCTTTACGTATATTTTGCACACTGCCTTTGACTGTTGCTGGTGGCAAGAGAGCTTTCAGTAAGCTAAAACTGATAGAAAAAAAAAACATTTGAGGTCCACTATGTCCCAGGACAGGCTTTGCAGTCTTGCCATGCTGTCCATTGAAAGTCGGTTAGCTAGAAAGCTGGACTTGAAAGACTTGATCAGTGACTTTGTTAGCAGGAAGGCTCAGAGCTGGGCTCTTGGTGAGTAAGGCTGAGCAAGGGCCAGTGATAACTGTTAAATGGCATGGCTATGGATATCAGATCACTACACACATGATGCCTACAGGCTGAGAACAAGACTGAGAACAAGATATATCTCAAGGTAATGGCTGGATTACCATAAAATTGGTTGTGCACAATCAAGACCCCAAGTGGAAGAAACCTATTGATTTGATGACCTCTTGACCTTTCCTCTAGCGCCACCATCAGGCCTTTTCATTTCCATTTTGTTTTTCATTTCCACTTTTACAGCTGCTTATTTTCTAGTTGGTATTTGTACTTAGTTCAAAAATCTGCTACTGATTTTATTATTTTGTTTGTTATATCATTCTATAAATGATTATGTTAATTTATTTTAATTTAAGAGGTTAATGTATATTTAAGTAATATTTATTTTAAGTTATACATTGATGTTAAGAGAATTTTCCATTCAAGAATTTGACCATTAAAATGACATTTAGACTGTAAAAGATGGCCTTTAGCACATTTCTTATAGAGGGTGTCAGTCTTGCATCAAATAGTGAATTCCTGTGCAGAGATGCTGCATGCATGTCTGCACAGTGTTATATCTTCACAGCTCACTGTCAGTGAATATTGTACAGTAAATATTGGACTACAAGAGAGTTGAAAGCCTGCAAAGGTAGAGATATTTAAAGTTTTGAATGGGTCGATTGGGTTCTGGAGGTGCGTGGTTACAGCAATTGCGCGGGGTTGGTGTGGCCTGTGTTGGTGGGGCCCAATGTGATGTCTTTTCATGGGGACCAAAATTCCTGGCGGCGCCCCTGCACATAGCCTACCATTGGCAAACATGTCTCAATAACGTATAGCCTAGGCAATTTACGGTAGTCTTTTTAATGACATTTTTCAACATTATCTGAAGGGGAGTTTGTTCACCACGTGCGCAATGCGCGTTCCACAATCGATCGATTCCTCCATGTGCGCAGATTACCCCAAGAAAGGGTTAAGGTAGGAAATGGGGTGCCAAACCCCAGTGGGTTAAATATGATCCACAGAGAAGTATCAACTCATTTACCGTTAGAATTGGTCTAGCAGTGGTCTTTTATATATGTTCAAAGCTGTCAATTTGATTTATAGAGGATGGGCAGGTGGCTTTTCATAAACCACGGGCTATGCTACAGTTCCTTAATTGCTGGAATGTTCTAGAAATGTCCGAAGACAGGCGCGTACTGGGACTAGAAATCGTCTCTGGTATTTCTAACACACTGACACATTTTTCCCCTTGAGGCCCCCATTATTAGCCAGATAATTATCGTTTTACATTTAATTATATTTTACAGGTGTAAATATTGGACTATAAATTGTGCCTTCCTATGTTATACTTATGCCATTTTTTTTATTCCATTCTACTGAGCCATTTGCTATATGTTCATATTCTTACCTTTTATTTCTTATTGTTGTTTCATTGTCGAGAAGGAACCTGCAAGTAAGCATTTAGTTGGACGGTGTATACTGTATGTATGTATCCTGCACCTACGACATAAAAGCTTGGGACTTGTTTTGCACAACAACAAAAAACTAGTTTTGCAGGCCCACAGTGGTGGAAAAAGTACTCATAATCATACTTGAGCAAAAATAAAAAATACCGTAATGGAATATGACTGAAGTAAACGTGACAGTAAAATACTATCCGAGTAAAAGTCTAAAAGTATATGGTTTTAAATGTACTTATGTACAGTGGTGGAAAAAGTATTCAATTACCAGTAAAAGTACAAAGTAAATTCTATAAATGTAATTTCTTATATTAAGCAAACCAGACGCATGATTTTCTTGTAAAAAAAATGTTTTAACGGACAGCCAGGGGCACACTCTTAATACTCTGACATCATTTACAAATGCAGTATTTGTGTTTAGAGTCCACTAGATCAGATGCGGTAGGGATGACAACACATTATATTGATAAGTGTGTAAATTGGACCATATTACTGCCCTGACTGAGCATTCGAAATGTAATGAGTACTTTTAGGTGTCAGGGAAAATGTAAAAAAGTACATGTTTTCTTTAGGAATGTAGTGGAGTCAAAGTAAAAGTATTCAAAAACATAAATACTCAAGTAAAGTACAGATACCCCAAAAATCTACTTAAGTAGTACTTCAAAGTATTTTTATTTAGTAACTTTACACCACTGCAGGCCCACTCAGGTAAAAATGGACCAGCCCATCTGGCATTTGCCCGAAATGCCTGATGGCCAGTCTGGCCCTGTCCAAAGGTCATTGTCATAGCCTATGAGATGATATCTTAACATGAGGGGGGAAAACTCAGGGGGGGGGCGTTGACTGTCAAAATTGACCACAATTTTACAAATTAGTTTTATTGGCAAATAAAGGTGAACGTATATCATGTCCTGGCTATCAGACACACAGTAGAGTTCCATAATATAAGGGACAAATATCTGCAGTGCCACTGGAGAGCACAACATTAGCTAGCATTCTCTGTAATCAAATTAACGAATGATGCAATGCTGAAGATCTGTTTACAACAGGGAGGTATGGGGACTGGCTTTTCTCTCCCTCCACATCGTTATCTGGCAAGTGTCTGAACTAGAGGTGCCTAGACCAGTGGCGGAAAAAGTACCCAATTGTCAGATACCTTAATAGAAAGTTACTCAAGTAAAAGTCAGCCAGTAAAATACGACTTGAGTAAAAGTAATTGGTTTTAAATATACTTTCACCTTTATTTAACCAGGTAAGCTAGTTGAGAACAAGTTCTCATTTACAACTAAGACCTGGCCAAGATAAAGCAAAGCAGTACGACACAAACAACAACACAGAGTTACACATGGAATAAACAAGCGTACAGTCAATAACACAATAGAAAAAAAAGAAAGTCTATATACAGTGTGTGCAAATGGCGTGAGGAGGTAGGCAATAAATAGGCCATAGTAGCGGAGTAATTACAATTTAGCGAATTAACACTGGAGCGATAAATGAGCAGATGATGATGTGCAAGTAAAGATACTGGTGTGCAAAAGAGCAGAAAAGTAAATAAAAACAATATGGGGATGAGGTAGGTAGATTGGGTGGACTATGTACAGCTGCAGCGATCTGTTAGCTGCTCAGATATCTGATGTTTAAAGTTAGTGAGGGAAATGTAAGTTTCCAGCTTGGGGGATGACCAGTGAGATATACCTGCTGGAGCGAGTGCTATGGGTGGGTGTTGTTATCGTGACCAGTGAGCTGAGATAAGGCAGAGCTTTACCTAGCATAGACTTATAGATGACTTGGAGCCAGTGGGTCTGGCGACGAATATGTAGCAAGGGCCAGCAGACTAGAGCATACAGGTCGCAGTGGTGGGTGGTATAAGGGGCTTTGGTAACAAAACGGATGGCACTGTGATGACTGCATCCTGTTTGCTGAGTAGAGTATTGGAAGCTATTTTGCAGATGACATCGCCAAAGTCGAGGATCGGTAGGATAGTCAGTTTTACTAGGTTAAGTTTGGCGGCATGAGTGAAGGAGGCTTTGTTGCAAAATAGAAAGCTGATACTAGATTTGATTTTGGATTGGAGGTGTTTAATATGAGTCTGGAAGGAGAGTTTACAGTCTAGCCAGACACCTAGGTATTTGTAGTTGTCCACATATTCTAGGTCAGAACCGTCCAGGGTCGTGATGCTAGTCGGGCGGGCGGATGCGGGCAGCGAATGGTTGAAAAGCATGCATTTGGTTTTACTAGCATTTAAGAGCAGTTGGAGGCCATGGAAGGAGAGTTGTGTGGCATCGAAGCTCGTTTGGAGGTTAGTTAACACAGTGTCCAAAGAAGGGCCAGAAGTGGATCAGGGAATCACCCGCAGCAAGAGCGACATCATTGATATATACAGAGAAAAGAGTTGGCCCGAGAATTGAACCCTGTGGTACCCCCATAGTATGAAAAGTAAATGTGATTGCTAAAATATACTTAAGTATCAAAAGTAAAAGTAGAAATAATGATGATAATAACTCCAACACATTATTTACAAAAGATGAATTTGTGTTTACCGAGTCCGCCAGGCCAGAGGCAGTAGGGATGACCACATGTTCTCTTGATAAGTGCGTGAATTTGACAATTTTCCTGTCCTGTTAAGCATTCAAAATGTAATGAGCACTTTGTGTGTCAGGGAAAATGTATGGAGTAAAAAGTACAATATTTTCTTTAGGACTGTAGTGAAGTAAAAGTTTTCCAAAATTTAAATAGTAAAGTACAGATACTCCAAAAAACGACTTAAGTAGTACTCTATAGTATTTTTACTTAAGTACTTTACACCACTGGCCTAGACACCGTCTACTGATGTGAGACACATGCATGCAAGCATCCGCACCATGAATACAGCAGGTTTTACAGAGCTGCCATCTACAGTATTCTCGAGCACCATATCAATAAGGCATCTATTTCCTGTATTTCAATGATCACCCTGATGGTGTACGTATCTGTGTATTGGTCTCCAGCCAGAGGTGGCAGGTAGCCTAGTGGTTAGAGCATTGGACTAGTAACCGAAAGGTTGCAAGATCGAATCCGAGCTGACAAGGTAAAAGCTGTCATTCTGCCCCTGAACAAGGCAGTTAACCCACTGTTCCTAGACCGTCATTGAAAATAAGAATTTGTTCTTAACTGACTTGCCTAGTTAAATAAAGGTAAAATACAAATCAATTGGTATCCAGCCAGAGACCAGCCAGTGGTTGAACATCTCTAGAGACATTAACTGAGAGAAAATAACTGTAGCAATGCTCCCCATCCAATCTGACAGAGCTTGAGAGGATCTGCAGAGAAGAATGGGAAAAACTCCCCAAATACATGTGTGCCATGCATGTAGCATCATACTCAAGAAGACTTGAGGCTGAGATGGCTGCCAAAGGTGCTTCAACAAAGTACTGTGTAAAGGGTCTGAATACTTAGGAAAATGTGGGCTTTCAGTTTATTTTTAATAAATTAGCAAAACCTTTCTAAAAACCTGTTTTTTCTTTGTCATGGTAGTGTGTAGATTGATGAGGGGGAAAAAACAATTTAATTTTAGAACAAGGCTGTAACATAAAAACATTTTGGAAAAAGTTGAGGGGTCTGAATACTTTCCCTGTGTATTGGTATGTACTATATCTTAAAAATAGTATGGTGTAAGGGAAAATATCGACCCCCTTCTTCAATTGTGTATCAGGGAGTGGGATATGCAAAAAACACATTTCCAAGTCACAAATGCATATTAATACACACGTGTGAAATAGGAGAAATAAGCACCCACCAAATTATTAAAATATGGGTTTATATAAAAGGACACATGTAAATACAGTAATCTCTTTATTACACATAGAACTAGATATTATGCCCAGGACATGGGATCATTAAAACAAAATAAAAATACAGAAGGAAAAAAAAGTGTGAAGACATATTCAGATCACCCTGATGGATCCACGAAATAGTCCTGCAAAGCATAATAATGAATCACAAAAACATTAGGCTGTCATGTTTTTCTTTTGTAATATAATAAATCGAAAGAACAACAATCTGAATTCAAACAGCAGACATTTTTACAAGTGTTAGAACATCACAACATCCTAATTCTTGAAAGTCCCACATGCATTACCTTTGAAATTACTAAACTGAGGGAGACTTGAAGAGGGTAAGACTCACATGTTGTCATAGCGATTCATTCCAGGCCATTCCTCACTTTGTACTCATGCACATCAGTGCTGTGTTGTTTGAAGAGCTGCAGATGAAAAAAATAACCTCTATAGTTTGGCATTCATCCTGGACTGCATTCAAAAATCCAAACAATGTTCTGCAGTATTGTGAAAGGAAATCAGGGGACAAATTTACAAATATCAGTAGGCTAACTAAGTAATCTTATGTTTTGTGTGTAACCCCCAATAGAGGAGGTGAGCAGTCATTACCAGGCCCCAGAGGAAAGCGGACGTCCCGAACGCTAGGCCCACACGCAGCCAGTTGGGGTTGGTGTGATCTGGCTTTGCTGCGGTAAACGCAGACCGACTCCCAACTGCAAGATAAAAGGACAATGAGATTAATAATCAGCATTTGACTGACTGGCAATTCAACATAAATAGTTGTGAGGTTGTAATGCTTCAGTTGTTACTGTATGAGTCTGTTCTTGCTGACTCCCAATAGAGACCCCACAAGTGTCAAGTTAGTCACAAATTGTGCATACATTATTGTAGACTACACCAATACTAGGTTGACAGATTTGTCTCTCTTTATCTCCATAATACAATCATTCGTGAGGTAATTATCGTGCACGAAAATTCTGTGTTTGGACTAATGATTACATCCCAGGTAGCTAATAATACCTAATTAACTAGTAGACTACTAGTAACCTAACGTCACTTAGCTACTATACCTAGATAGCACATTCAACCATCTGAATACAGCTACTTTGTGTTTTCATGTCAATTGCAGTGTTATTAAATTGTGAATGGCTATGAATGTTGCCATATAACTTAGTACTTCACTTAGTCAAGACAGTTACGCTAACCTTGCTAAAATAACGTTAGCTATTGACATTGGCTAATGTTAGCTAGCTAAGCTAAGGTCAGGCCTCAAAACAGCCCGATAGCCAGTCTTCTCGCAAGGTTAACGTTTTTTTTTAAGTATATATATATATATAAAGGATTATTACACAAATTATACACCTGTTTCCTTTTTATTTACTTACTCTTGCTGGCGCTTGCTGCCCGTAGTAATAAACGATTTAGTGTCATTTTAGCCACAGAATTTGTTCCCTCATCCGAAATCGGTTCGTGACGAGCTGTGATCGACTATGTGCCCTGTCCAGTGGAGTAGAATTTGAAATGATCACAGAATAATAGATTTTAAAAAAGAGGGATGATTTTATTTAGAGATGAAAGGCTCAGTGTTCCTAAAATAAAGTACACACTCGAACCATTTACAGTAAAATTTTGCAATAACATATTCACTTCTATATGTCATGTTTTTACGACTATGATGCAAATGTAATGTTTTTACGTCTATAATGCAAACCACATAACAGTTATGACAATGCTGCAATGATGGCTAATTGCTACGGAAATGGACTGTAATCTTATCTAATTCATATATTTTTTAAAATTATTTCTGTCTGGGGCTGGGCACGGTGCCATGTAGCTAGCTCTGGAGAACCCAAGATTGGAATTATGAGAACAGAGAAAAATATATTTCACATCACGTCTATTGCAGAACCGAAGTGATGCACTATAACACGTCCCCTTCCATAATTGTCTTTTGTTGATTGATTACATTTCTGACTTTTCAGTTTGACAATTTTGCACGGTACAGCAGCAGAACGCACACAGACCCAGAGAGCAGCTTGACCCGGAGGAGAAGGCGGCCATTTTGGTCTGAAGGGGGCCTTGGCTGTCACCACGTGAGAAAGAAGAGCCCGAAAGAGAGCGAGACAATTCCGGGAGCTTTGACTCGAAGAGACCGAGAGGGGAGAGAGAGAGAGGAAACTTCGATTCTGATTCATGCGCGAAGCTACAGAAGAGTAGCCAGATTACAGAATGCCCTCAATTACTCTACCGCCGAAGGAGAATGCTCTATTCAAGAGAATATTGGTAAGTACCTAGCTGCCGCTAGCTAGTTACGTTAGCTAACTTGCTAAATATAGCAAGCTAGCTAACTTGCGCACGTTACAGTAGCTACTCTACATGACCAGTAGCTAGCTAGCGTTGATTCGATTTGAAATAAAACAGCATGTATTCATGTTGTATCGTTAGTTGACATATGTTGTTCCTTCCATCACTCTCTCAACGATTGTAACGTTATAGCTAACTCGTGGGCTAGTATGTGGCGAGGCACTCGGAATGGCCTGATTGTCATCATTAGCTTGTTAGTTAGCGATTTCAGTTTTACACCGTTTACTAACTAGCTAGTTACAATGAAAGATGGCTAACAAGCGAGTAAACTCAATAACTTGTTATATGTTGTATCAGTTTGTTGTAGCGGACTGGTTCAAAATAAACGCATGACTTTGCTCCAGAACATGATTCGCAAGGAACGTTTGCTAGCTACGGCTAGATAAGTTGGCTAACGTAGGAAGCTAGCTCGCTGCACGCTCATTCTACACCAACCGCACAGGTACTTCATCATTACTCAGCATTTTAGCAACAAGAGAAACTATAACAAGCTATGAAGCTAGATAGGCGTTACATTTAACATGCTCAACGTATGTGCAGTGTTGTCCCCAAAGATATTACTGCAAACAGCGGTATGTTAAGTATTGCAATCCTTTACCACAGATTGCAGTTAGCTAACACAACCTAGCTACCCAGCCAGCTAGCTGTCACTCACGCTTTACTGAATCACATATCATATGGGAACTAATTATAAACAATTAGCTTCCTATCATACCAGCTAAAGTGCACACGTTTAGTCTACTTTGCTGAATATTGAGCACCATTCACACAACCATTTCCTATTTCTGGACATGGTGTTTAACAATGTTGGTGTTATTGGCGAAGTTAGGTTGTGTCAATAGCTCGGCATTTCTCTAGGCCTGCAAATACAAGTAAGCCACATCTACAGTGTTGGATATAAACTTTCAGATTAGTTGCCAACATATGTTTATTCATAAGTATACTCATATATTTTTGAGCAATTATGTATATTGAGGAAAGTACATTACTGAATATATTTCTACAGGGTTGGTTCTCTGCAGAAGAAAAAATCCACTCTGATGCAAGGCAAACATTTCTTTACCTTAGTTCCTTGCATTACTTTACTCTGCAAATATAATAGTAATTCATTGGCCAATGCTGTTTGAGTAGAGCTCGCAAGGTTGTAAATGCTTACCACAAGTGTGTTTTGTGTAGATGTGAATTGTCTGTTTCCACTCAGAGCCTCTAACGTTCTGTACAACATTCTGAAAACGTTTGTTTTAGTTGCTGTGTTGAATGCTCCTCAGTTTCCTTGGAGCCCCTGCCTTCTCCCTATGCCAGTGTGGATTCCCGGGTATTAGCGTTATGCGGGGAATTGGCAGGCTGATCACTGAGGTGCTAGGCCACACTGTGCTGACCCAGGCAGATAGGAATCTACGTCTGACTGGTTCTCTAATCACTGCATCTCATCACCCACCTGACCGACCACACATTCACACAAAGCTAGATGTTTTTTCAGACCCAATCAATCAAGATAATACTTACTGTATTGGGTTGTGGTGAGCTACTGTCCCTGCTTGCTGGCAGGGTGGTATCACCAGACAACCTACCCAAAAGTGTTATTTGTAACTATGTATTTGGGTGATTCATCAGATCTGAACTCTAAGAACAGGCTTTGCAAAAACCTTGATGACAACACACCTCTCCCCTGTTGCAGAGATGCTATGAGCACAAGCAGTACAGAAATGGACTCAAGTTCTGCAAACAGATCCTCTCCAACCCAAAGTTCGCCGAGCATGGAGGTAAGGCCTGCTTCAACAGCCACTACTCACTTATCTTTCGGTGGTTGGAACATCAGTGTTGGTAATTCATTTCTTGGCCTAATTAAGTGTTTTGGCTGTGACTTGACACTAGTTCCTTTTCTCCCTCATCTGTCCCTCAGAGACGCTGGCGATGAAGGGACTGACCCTGAACTGTCTGGGGAAAAAGGAGGATGCGTACGAGCTGGTGAGACGAGGCCTGCGCAACGACCTCAAGAGCCATGTCTGTATCCTTTTATACTAGGGCTAATGAGGTGAGGGTTCACATGAACCTCCTAGTCGGAGGCGGGAAGACATTCACCAAAAGCTCGACATCATAATAAGCCCAAACCTTTGACTCCATCCCACAAGCCCTTACTACGCCATGTCTACTGCACATAATCCAGGCAGGGAATGGGAGCGTGCTAGATAGGCTCTGACTGTTACTGTGACATCTAATAATATAGGCTTGGTTGCATTAATACAGGGTTCACTGTTTTCATTTGTCACCATGAGTATTAGCTTTCTTTTTTGCTTTGAAATGTAGTTATGTGTTTTTAGTAGTCCTCCAAATGGGGTGTTTTAGCGAGGGATTTAATTTCTGAGGTTTGTATATATTTTTTTTTATTAGGCAAGTCAGTTAATAAGAAGAAAATCTTATTTACAATGATGGCCTACCCCTGGTTTAGTGTGTGTGTAGTCTGTTGTTTTGCCTCCTTAACCTTTGCTCTCCCAGGCTGGCATGTGTACGGTCTGCTGCAGCGGTCGGATAAGAAGTACGACGAGGCCATCAAATGCTACCGCAATGCTCTGAAGTGGGACAAGGACAACCTGCAGATCCTCAGGGACCTTTCTCTTCTCCAAATCCAGATGAGAGACCTGGAGGGCTACAGGGTGAGGACCCAGAGACGGACCGTGTGCGCACGCATGTCTCCACTCATAAGTATGAGCTCCTGCTGTGTATAATAATTATTCTGTTACGCTCTCTCTCTCTGCAGGAGACCCGCTATCAGCTCCTGCAGCTGCGTCCCGCGCAGAGGGCCTCATGGATCGGCTACGCCGTGGCCTACCACCTGCTGGAGGACTTTGAGATGGCCGCCAAGATCGTTGAAGAGTTTCGCAAAACGCAACAGGTGAGCTTGACCTCTTTGACCTCTGTGTTTTTGAGTCGAATAATTCTCATTGGGTGCTCTGTAGAGTTCCTGTATCACTCATCTGTATACATTTTTCTGATTGGTCACCCTGCATGGATCAGTACACCCGATTGGTCACTGCCTGTGTCAGTAAATGTGGTGGGTGGTGCTGTGTTTCAGACGTCACCAGACAAAGTGGACTATGAGTACAGTGAGCTGCTGCTGTACCAGAACCAGGTGCTCAGGGAGGCGGGGCTGTTCAAGGAAGCACTGGAGCACCTCACCACCTATGAGAAACAGATCTGTGACAAGCTTGCTGTGGAGGAGACACGAGGTGTGTGTGTGTGAGCGAGAGAAGGGGTGAAAGTGCATGTGAAAGTGTGTATTGGGTGTTTTAATCCTAAAGTGTGTGAGAGTGTAGGGTTGTGTTTGTAGATCTATGTATAACATGTGATTCATGTGAACCTATTTATTGCTTAGGAGAGCTGCTACTGCAGCTAGACCGCTCGGAGGAGGCCACTGAGGTCTACCGACAACTCCAGGAGAGGAACCCTGAGAACTGGGCCTACTACCAGGGTCTGGAGAAAGCACTGAAACCAGGTATCCTTTAAACCCTCACTGCTACCCACCCCATTCCCACTGGACCCTCTCTGGTCCCCTCTTTAGCATGGGTCCTCTCACTACATGTGTTTGGTAGATTCTCTGACCAGATTTGAATCTCCGTATGAATGGCATGCTCTGACTGTTGGCTTCTTGTGTTCCCAGCTTGCATAGAGGAGAGGCAGAAGCTCTATGAGGAGGCGTGGGTGAAGTATCCCAAAGGACTTGTTCCCCGGAGGCTGCCTCTCACCTTCCTAACAGGTACATAAATAAGCCATTATCACTACTATTACTGTTTAACATTGAAACGTGGTCTGTGGAACACCGGAGGATGGGGTGTTGAGGAGCTCCATTCACTTCTTGTTTTCTTTTCAGGTGAGAAGTTCCGTGAATGTCTGGACTGCTATCTGAGGATGAACTTCAGTAAAGGCTGTCCGCCCGTCTTCACCACTCTGAAGTCCCTGTATCACGACAAGGAGAAGGTGAGGGAGAACTACTGCCATTCCGTAGGCTCCAGCAAGTCACTGAAGTAACATGCCTGGACTGAGATGTCAGGGTGATCTTGTGTTTGCTTGTTCCTCTCCGTGTAGTTGTCCATCATTGAAGAATTAGTGGTTGGATATGAGACGTGTTTGAAAAGCTGTCGAAAGTTCAATCAAAGTGGTGAGTGCGATCAGATTTTCATGTTTTATGAAATCTAAAAGGAACCATATTAGAATCTCTAATTATGGTGTGTGTATTAGATGACGGTAAGGAGGAGCCCCCCACCACTCTGCTGTGGGTCCAGTATTTCCTGGCTCAGCACTTTGACCACGTGGGCCAGCAGACGCTAGCCCTGGACTACATCAACACAGCAATCGAGAGCACACCCACGCTCATAGAACTGTTCCTCATCAAGGCCAAAATATACAAGGTAACCCACACACAGCCGTTGAGAGCACCCCCGCATCCGTAGAATTGTTCCTCAAGGCACACATTTTCTAGACATGTCATTATAGTGAAGTGTAACAGTGTAACACTCTCTCTCTCTATATTTGTCTCTAGCATGCAGGTAACATAAAGGAAGCAGCCAGGTGGATGGATGAGGCCCAGGCTCTGGACACTGCTGACCGCTTCATCAACTCAAAGTGTGCCAAGTACATGTTGAAGGCCGGCCTGGTCAAAGAGGCAGAGGAGATGTGCTCCAAGTTCACAAGGGTCAGTCAGTGTTTGTGTGTTAAGCTGTCAATGTGTAGACTGTACATTGTGTGTTGCCTTAAAACCCTTTGTGTGTGTGTGTGGTGGTAACTGTGGGTATCGGTGTGTTTCAGGAGGGTGCATCAGCGGTAGAGAATCTGAATGAGATGCAGTGTATGTGGTACCAGACAGAATGTGCTCTGGCCTACAAGTCCATGAACAAGTTTGGAGACGCACTCAAGAAGTGCCACGAGATCGAGAGGGTAAGTTTTCTAACTGGGTGGCAGATTCCCTAACGGGGGTTAAACCTGTATAGATGGCCCAGTGGTAGTACAGGTCTGGTCAGTGGTTGGATTGCCTCATCATATCCATGTGTCCCATTAGCATTTTGTGGAGATCACAGACGACCAGTTCGACTTCCACACGTACTGCATGAGGAAAATGACGCTGCGATCCTATGTGGACCTGCTCAAGCTGGAGGACGTGCTGCGCATGCACCCCTTCTATTACAAAGCTGCCCGCACCGCCATTCAGATCTACCTCGGCCTGCACGACAACCCACTCACCGACGACAACAAGGAACACCAGGCGGACGCCGGTACGTATTGTGTGTGTGTGAGAGTGCAAGACCCCAAACTGACGCTTGTTTGATGATTGATTTACACACTGGTTTTTGGTTTGGTGTAGTGCAAAGTTCCCTCTAATGTTTTTTAGCACTGAGCAAATTCCAGTTCTGCTGAGCACAAACTTGAACTTTGTGAAAATTCTGTTCAACTTCCAGCGTGCGTTTGCTGTGAAGAGACTGTACCCGCTTTAAGTTAGAAAATCTGACACGACAGGTGGATTAACAAAAAGCTAAGCTGTGTTTTGCTATATTGCACTTGTGATTTCATGAATATAAATATTTGTAGTAATATTATTTGAATGTGGCGCTCTGCAATTCCCACTAACGGGATGGTTTGCGTCAATAAGTTAAATAAAGGTAACTTTTTTTCACTTACATTTTTTTTTTTACAAATCCTGTCTCAAAATTAAACACTGCCCCTTTAAGAGGAAAAAAAGCTCTTTACCTGACTTGCTTTTCACAGATGTCTAGAAATGTATACTTTTTTTTGTGCTCTTGTAAGAAGCAATCCCTCACCAAGAGCCCAGTTATAGATAATTTGTAGTCAGCAAATGACTCGAACTAGCAAAGGATATGAACAAGATGTGCACACGTGGCTACATGCTGCTCTCGCTTTGATCTCAAAACAAGCTCATCTATTCATGACTGCTCATGCTGGAAACAGTCCAGTTCAAGGTAAATGGCACAGATCCACATATGGCAATGATCTATTTGCGTATAGGCCTACTGTACCGCTGTTTAAATAGACCAGTGTAGCATAGAGTACATGCTGAGTAGTGCGTCAATGCAATAGAATCCTACTCGGATGCATTCTGCCTACAACAAAATCTCTTGTTTTGATTTAATCACAATTGCCACAGTAAAGCAAAACTCTACCTCTTGGAACTACCCATCCCGGATCTGGGAGATTTGTCATCAACTACACTAATTAGCATAGCGCAACGGTCAAAAAATATTACTAGAAAATATTCATATTCATGAAATCACAAGTGAAATATAGTGAAACACAGCTTAGCCTTTTGTTAATCACCCTGTCATCTCAGATTTTGAAATGATGCTTTACAGCCAAAGCAAGACAAGCGTTGGTGTAAGTTTATCGATAGCCTAGCATATCATTATGTCCAGCTAGCAGCAGGAAGCTTGGTCACAAATCAGAAAAGCAATCAAATTAATCGTTTACCTTTTGATCTTCAGATGTTTTCACTCACAAGACTCCCAGTTAGAAAGCAAATGTTCCTTTTGTTCCATAAAGATTATTTTTATACCCAAAATACCTCAGTTTGTTGGTCACGTTATGTTGAGAAATCCACCGGAAATACGACAAATTATATCCATAATATTGACAGAAACATGGCAAATGTTTTTATAATCAATCCTCAAGGTGTTTTTCAAATATCTATTCGATAATACACTGCTCCAAAAAATTAAGGGGACACTAAAATAACACATCCTAGATCTGAATGAATGAAATATTCTTATTAAATACTTTTTTCTTTACATAGTTGAATGTGCTGACAACAAAATCACACACAAATTATCAATGGAAATCAAATGTATCAACCCATGGAGGTCTGGATTTGGAGTCACACTCAAAATTAAAGTGGAAAACCACACTACAGGCTGATCCAACTTTGATGTAATGTCCTTAAAACAAGTCAAAATGAGGCTCAGTAGTGTGTGTGGCCTCCACGTGCCTGTATGACCTCCCTACAACGCCTGGGCATGCTCCTGATGAGGTGGCGGATGGTCTCCTGAGGGATCTCCCAGACCTGGACTAAAGCATCTGCCAACTCCTGGACAGTCTGTGGTGCAACGTGGCGTTGGTGGATGATGTCCCAGATGTGCTCAATTGGATTCAGGTCTGGGGAACGGGCGGGCCAGTCCATAGCATCAATGCCTTCCTCTTTCAGGAACTGCTGACACACTCCAGCCACATGAGGTCTAGCATTGTCTTGCATTAGGAGGAACCCAGGGCCAACCGCACCAGCATATGGTCTCACAAGAGGTCTGAGGATCTCATCTCGGTACCTAATGGCAGTCAGGCTACCTCTGGCGAGCACATGGAGGGCTGTGCGGCCCCCCAAAGAAATGCCACCCCACACCATGACTGACCCACCGCCAAACCGGTCATGCTGGAGGATGTTGCAGGCAGCAGAATGTTCTCCACGGCGTCTCCAGACTGTCACGTGCTCAGTGTGAACCTGCTTTAATCTGTGAAGAGCACAGGGCGCCAGTGGCGAATTTGCCAATCTTGGTGTTCTCTGGCAAATGAGAAACATCCTGCACGGTGTTGGGCTGTATGCACAACCCCCACCTGTGGACGTCGGGCCCTCATACCACCCTCATGGAGTCTGTTTCTTACCGTTTGAGCAGACACATGCACATTTGTGGCCTGCTGGAGGTCATTTTGCAGGGCTCTGGCAGTGCTCCTCCTGCTCCTCCTTGCACAAAGGCGGAGGTAGCGGTCCTGCTGCTGGGTTGTTGCCCTCCTACGGCCTCCTCCACGTCTCCTGATGTACTGGCCTGTCTCCTGGTAGCGCCTCCATGCTCTGGACACTACGCTGACAGACACAGCAAACCTTCTCGCCACAGCTCGCATTGATGTGCCATCCTGGATGAGCTGCACTACCTGAGCCACTTGCGTGGGTTGTAGATTCCGTCTCATGCTACCAAAGCATCGCCAGCATTCAAAAGTGACCAAAACATCAGCCAGGAAGCATAGGAACTGAGAAGTGGTCTGTGGTCCCCACCTGCAGAACCACTCCTTTATTGGGGGTGTCTTGCTAATTGCCTATAATTTCCACCTGTTGTCAATTCCATTTGCACAACAGCATGTGAAATTTATTGTCAATCGGTGTTGCTTCCTAAGTGGACAGTTTGATTTCACAGAAGTGTGATTGACTTGGAGTTACATTGTGTTGTTTAAGTGTTATCTTTATTTTTTTGAGCAGTGTATATCAACTGGGACAATTGGCTTTTCAGTAGGAGAGAGGAA
Source organism: Oncorhynchus clarkii lewisi (assembly GCF_045791955.1). Lineage (NCBI taxonomy): Eukaryota > Metazoa > Chordata > Actinopteri > Salmoniformes > Salmonidae > Oncorhynchus > Oncorhynchus clarkii. The sequence continues at coordinate 30,592,809 of NC_092177.1, read as the reverse complement.
GTATGAGTAGGAGAGAGGAAAAATGACTACCTCTGTCTTTTAAGCAAGAATCACAGAGCCCTCAGCTGGCCACTTACGCAATGTAGTCGTTTAGGCTCATTCTTCAACATAAAGGCGGGAAACTACGTCAAAATGCTGTAGACACCCTAGGGAATACGTAGAAAAGGGAATCTGGTTGATATCCCTTTCAGTGGCCAATAGGGGTGCATAGGAACACAACGGTTTCAAAACATGAGTCACTTCCTGATTGGATTTTTCTTAGGCTTTCGCCTGCAATATCAGTTCTGTTATACTAAAAGACAATATTTTTACCGTTTTGGAAACTTTAGAATGTTTTCTATCCTAAGCTGTCAATTATATGCATATTCTAGCATCTGGTTCTGAGAAATAGGCCGTTTACTTTGGGAACGTTATTTTTCCAAAAATTAAAATAGTGTCTCCTAGCTTCAAGAGGTTATTAACAGGGAAACCTGAAGAACAGTGGTCACCAATCTTTTCTGAGTCTGCCAATGCATTGTTGGTCGGGCCATTTTTGAAAAATTATGTACAACATTTTGAGGTAGGCTATATGATCACACCGGTAATAGATATTATTTGTGAGACACTGCTGATTGAACATGCATTTAAATAGTTCGCTTTTTATTTTCATTTTACCGGGCTGATGGCGTCAGCATCTGATGGTCAGTCAGAGAGCAGCCGACTAAGGGTCCGCCTCTCAACATCCCTCCACTGACACTGACCAAAAAGGGACACCGTCTTCCAGCTGATGGCGAATCTCGAGTAGCACCGCAGTATTTCTGCCTCATGCACAAATTCATGTTACTCCTATGAAGTCGCTAATACTAAAGCAAGCCTAGAGTTGCACTTTCCTACTCTTTATTTACTGCTGCAGTGCTTGTTGTAGCGCTGTGTGGGAATAGGACGAACTTGGATTTAATAGCTTATAAAAGTGTTGACAGTGCTGAGTAAGAACTCTCATAAAAACAGCATCTCTTTGCTGTATTCGTTGAGTCTCTAGTCATGGTTTTAAATGTTAAGAAATCTCACCGTATCAACTTTCCTGTAGCTTTCTTTTATGCCTACTATGTTACTGCAGACACGGTAATCTGAGCCATTCGATTGGCCAGCGGTAGGCCTATAGTGCACCTGATTTGCTCTCCGGGCCTGCCGGGAAGGCAGAGTTTGTACATTCAGACACATGAAATGGTTCAAAATGGCAAGCTTGCCTGCCCGGCGCGCAGGGCAGCTGAATCTGGTGCACTTAACGCCAACAACCGGAGATGGAAAAAAAAATAATAGGAACAAGGCTTTCATTCGTTTTTTTTATGATCGATTAGGAATGCCTTGGAGATCGACTAGTTGATCTCAATCAACCGGTTGGTGACTACTGCTCTAGAAAGTGAACATCACTCAAATCTCTTGTAACTCTGAGTGCTGACATTTCTTCTGCGAAGCAGTCTTGGGCTACTGTGTGCCCACGCGCAGCTTAGAGGGAACATTGGTGTAGTGTCTTGATTTGTAAATGATCCCAGTGTCTGAGAGAAATGACACTGGCCCGTCTGTCCCTGTGCTGGTGCTTGTCCCACAGAGAACCTGAATGACAAGGAGCTAAAGAAGCTTAGGAACAAGCAGAGACGAGCCCAGAAGAAAGCCCAACTAGAGGAGGAGAAGAAGAACGCAGAGAAGGAGAAGCAGCTGAAGAACCAGAAGAAGAAGAAAGAAGATGACGACGAGGAGATCGGAGGACCAAAGGAGGAGCTCATACCAGACAAACTGGCCAAGGTGTGTGTAGCCTGTAAAAGATGAAGGAATGACTGAGGCCTATCCCGACAGACTCCTCACAGTGAGCCCTAGTCGTTGGAAATGCCTCAAAGAACAAACCTGTGGTTTCGCTTTACCCTCATGGCTACTGCCATTAGCCCTGTGGGATATCACTGCAGAACATGGTGAAATTACACTAAGGAGACTGAACAGTTTTTTGGGGGGATAAGACCCATGACATTGTTTTCTTCCCCCTGTAGGTGGAGAACCCACTAGAGGAGGCAGTGAAGTTTTTAACCCCCCTGAAAAACCTGGTGAAGAACAAGATTGAGACTCACCTCCTGGCCTTCGAGATCTACTTCAGGAAAGGTAAAGGAACGAGAAGCTGATTGACGTTCTGACACGAAGAATCTGGTACTTTAGTAAAAAAAAAATGTAAACCGATCTGTTGCTTTCCCTCTCGTAGAGAAGTACCTGCTGATGTTGCAGTCGGTGAAGAGAGCATTCTCCATGGAGCCCTCTCACCCCTGGCTGCACCAGTGTCTAGTGCGCTTCTTCAAAGGAGGTACAGTTTAGTAGGGCTTCTGCCACCTGTCATTTGGCCAGGCTGTTGGGCCTTGTCATCATCCAAACTCCATGGATTTAAGATACCCTCACCGCCATCTGTCTCTGAACCCTATGTTGATTGTTGCTGGAATAGTTGTCTGTGTTTTGGTACAAATAACTCTACCATGTTCTGATTCTGTGTGTATTCCTCAGTGTCTGACAGTAAGGACCTACCGGAGGCTGTGCGGACTGTTTTGAAGCAGGAAATCTCACGGCTGTTTGGGGAGAGCAACCCCCAGAACTTTAACAAGAACTACCTGAGCCAACACTCCAACTCTATACCACACCGCGTGGCTGGTACGTACCCGCATTACCTGACTCAACAGTCCACATGAGACTTCACCATAACTACACACACACTGTCAACTTGTAACTGAAAAGTTCCACGTTGTCCCCCTGCAGCTGCTAAGATGATGTTTTATCTGGACCCGTCCTCTGACAAGATGGCCTCTGAGCTGGCTACAGCGCCAGATGAGTCCCTCACTGGGAGAAGCATCACGGTGAGCGCTTACTCACTGCACTAATTCTTGCACAACATTGTTATATTTAAATGTACCTTTGGCACAGTAGTCCCACACCTGAACCAGAAACAACATTAGGGAAAAAGGCAAGGAATAATGTCAATTGTCTGTGTGACCCAAGTCTAAGACACCTTATCTTTCCTGTCAGATATGCACAGATGTGCTGGAGGCGCTGCGTGAGGGCAATCTCGGCGATGGGCAGCAGAAGGCAGCGGAGGCGTACCGCGCCGCGTGTAACAAGCTGTACCCCCACACCTTGGCCTTCATGCCCCCTGGCTACGAGGACAACGCCACCTCCACCATCAGCGCCAACGGAGACCTGTCAGCAGGCGAGCACGACGACATGGCCAACGACATGTGAGAGGGGAGCGAGGGATGGGATGGGAGGGGAGGAGCATAGAAGCTGCCAGCCGCTAGTCTGCCAACAACACCCCAGCTACGGTTGTTTGTGAATGCCCCCTGCAGTGCACTGACCTGGACTGAGAGAGCTGCGAAGAGGAGGGAAAAACAAATGCGCATTTTACTATTTTTTTTTTTTTAAACCCTGTTGACATCTCTTCTTTAACTGAACAAAATAAAACTGTATAAGAAAAGAAAAGTGTTAGGGTGGCTGCCGTTAAGTCAGGTTTTTACTCCTGTGTTTTCACGCCTGTGTTTCTCCTGTATGTGCATCTGCTTCTCACGTTTTTAAAGGTAATTTATATATTAAAAACAAAGAATTTAAAACATTTGCAAAAATTGAAAGATTATAAATTGTGGTGGTGATGGAGGATTGTGGTTTTACCTGTGAGCTGGCAAGTGCCAAAAATGAAAAGGTGGAACTTTTTAAAAGGAGACATCACTTGTTTCCCAGGGGAGGCGTAGCAGCGATGCACTCAGTTAATCAGCTACTGAGCTCAAGCAGTCCTCTGCTCTGCCACAAGGTGGTGCAGCGGTAGAGGTCCCGGCGTGGCCTCCAGGAGGGAACAGGACACGACTGATCTGAATGCAGAGACACAGAGCTCAATGCTCACCTGGAGTGCTGTATGACTGACAAATGTGCAGATTTCTGTTTTCCTTTTCCGCTCTGTATTTTCCTTCCTAGTTTTACCCATGTGAAAGTCCCATGAAACCACTTCCTGATAAAGCAAAAACACACTGACACTCTACAGTTAGTGGGGTTTGTTTTGGGGTTTTATTTCTGTTTATTGGTCAAATGTTATAGGCTCATCCAATGTTACCAATCCATCTTTTATTCTTTTGAGAAAGGCGTTTGTCAATCATACTGAGTTCTGCACACAGACCACTCCTAACACACAGAGGACTTATCAATAACTAAAGTTGAATAAAAAGCTATTTCCTGATGCCATTTTTCCTGCAGAAGTTTGTATTTTATTCAAGGATTCCGGATCAGTATTGTCAAGAAACACTCAAAATTATTTGAAGGGTCTTGAAGAGGAACACTTTTGCTCACGTTGCCTCACATGCTCACCGTAGGTACTATGAGGGGTGTAAATACCATGCTATGTTGGAAAGGGATTTCAGAGTTTTGGTCTGGGCACGCCCCCTGCAGCCCCACCCTCATGCCTTTTGGCTTGAGAGCTGAGGAAGGTGTGGTCCAGGTTGAGGTAGGTGGTGAGGAACTCTGGGAAATCTCTCTTCTGGACAACCTCCAGGAACATGGCTGCAGCTGTCAACAACCTCTGCTCCTCCCTAGAGGAGGGGGGGAAGAGTCAGGAGAGAACGGCAGAATAATGTCCTAGAAGGGTGGAAGAATTGGAGGCTCAAAGGAGAGGGAAGAGTGCAGAGACAAAGGAAACTTCTAGAAATGCAGAATGTTTGAGTTCTGAGTTATCTTGGAAACCTTGTGCTCTTATCCAACTCCTCCTACCTGACAGTGTGACAGCGTGTGACGACCTTCAGCTCCCCCATGACCTCCTGGGTCAGCTCTGTCACCAGACCCCGGGTGACCACCCTGCTATCATCCTCCAGCTGTGTCTGATGGCGGATCCACTGCCACACCTGGACACAAAACCCCACACAGACATCTCTCATGAAATGGGTCCTGGACTCATGTGTTTTTGCAATGGGAAGTGCGGCACAGGATGACCTAAACTAAAGTGAACCTACCTGGGATCTGGAGATTTCTGCAGTTGCAGAATCCTCCACCTGTCCCCTGTAGAAGAAGTGACCTTTGCCTAGGGGAGACCCATGGAGCATTACATCAACATTACTCAATCACATATCCATCCCAAACCTTATAAGGATGCTGGTTCATTATGATGCATACTCTTGAATTCTCACCTTTGAGCCAAGCATCTATGAACAGGATTCCTACAGCGATGTTATACTTCAAGCCGTACAGGGTTACTCCACCCTAGAAGAACGTTTAGAGCAGTTCAGTACACGAGACGTGGAATGGTATTCCAGAGAGATGCATAGTGTAGTATACATATACAGTAGCACAACGTTATTGAGTAACTGACCGCTGGCATACAGAGCAGGTCGTCGGGGGTAACCGTGAGGTCATCTCTAAGCTGGTGCATCTGGTTGTCACCCTGAGAATGCAGCTGGAAGAGCTGAGAAGAGAGTGATACAGAAAAGTGGGGAGAGTGACAAATCCAATTGTATTTGTCACCTTCTTCGTAAACAACAGGTGTAGACTAACAGTGAAATGCTTACTGAGAAGACAACAGTTCCTTGAAAGGTATAGCTCAACAATTCCTACATTAAGGACTTACTTTCTGCATGGGCTCTATCAAGCCCAGGTCATACACCATGAAGCCATCAACACCAGCTTTGATCTCCAGTAACTTCAGTCTGAAATATGAGAAAGGGAGAAACAAAATTTTTGCTGAATGGTGCAATTGGAGCCCAGTGAAATCATAATCGAGCAATCAGTCGTCACTGCTGTTGTGTAATATGACCAAAAACACAGAACAGATCAGGATCAAATAGGCAAGAAATTGATACAGTACCAGTCAAAAATGTGGACACATTCATGGGTTTTTCTTTATTTTTACTATTTTCAACCTTGCAGAATAATAGTGAAGACATCAAAACTATGAAAAAACACATGGAATCATGTAGTAACCAAAAAAGTGTTAAACAAATCAAAATATATTTTAGATTTTAGATTCTTCAAAGTAGCCACCCTTTGCATTGATGACAGCTTTGCACACTCTTGGAATTCTCTCAACCAGCTTCCCCTGGAATGCTTTTCCAACAGTTTCCAAGAGTTCCCACATATGCTGAGCACTTGTTGGCTGCTTTTCCTTCACTCTGAGGTCCAACTCATCCCAAACCATCTCAATTGGGTTGAGGTCAGGTGATTGTGGAGGTTAGGTCATCTGATGCAGCACTCCATCACTCTCCTTCTTGGTCAAATATCCCTTACACAGCCTGGAGGTGTGTTTTGGGTCATTGTCTTGTTGAAAAACAACTGATAATCCTACTAAGCGCATACTAGATGGGATGGCGTATCGCTGCAGAATGATGTGGTAGCCATGCTGGTTAAGTGTGCCTTGAATTCTAAATAAATCACTGAAAGTGTCAACAGAAAAGCACCCTCACACCTCCTCCTCCATGTTTCACGGTGGGAACCACACACGGCGGTCATCCGTTCACCTACTCTGCGTCTCATAAAGACACGGCGGTTGAAACCAAAAATCTACAATTTGGACTCATCAGACCAAAGGACACATTTCCACCGGTCTAATGTCCATTGCCCTTGTTTCTTGGCCCAATCAAGTCTCTTATTATTAGTGTCCTATAGTAGTGGTTTCTTTGCAGCAACTCGGCCACGAAGGCCTGATTCACGCAGTCTCCTCTGAACAGTTGATGTTGAGATGTGTCTGTTACTTGAACTCTGTGAAGCATTTATTTGGGCTGACATTTCTGAGGTGCAGTTTATTTCTGATTTCTGAGGCTGGTAACTAACTTATCCTCTGCATCAGAGGTAACTCTGGGTCTTCCTTTCCTGTGGCAGTCCTCATGAGAGCCTGTTTCATCATAGCGCTTGATGGTTTTTGTGACTGCACTTGAAGAAACTTGGAGTCCTTGAAATTTTCCAGATTGACAGACCTTCATGTCTTAAAGTAATGATGGACTGTCGTTTCTCTTTGCTTATTTGAGCTGTTCTCACCATAATATGGACTTGGTGTTTTACCAAATAGGGCTATCTTCTGTATACCACTGCTAGCTTGTCACAACACAACTGATTTGCTCAAACACATTAAGAAGGAAAGAAATTCCACAAATTAACAAGGCACAACTATTAATTGAAATGCATTCCAGGTGGCTACCTCATGAAGCTGGTTGAGAGAATGCCAAGACTGCAAAGCTGTCATCAAGGCAAAGGGTGGCTACTTTGAAGAATCTCAAATATAAATTATATTTTGATATGTTTAACACTTTTTGGTTACTACATTATTCCATTTGTGTTATTTAATTGGTTTGATGATTTCACTATTATTCTACAATGCAGAAAATAGTTTTTAAAAAATAGTAAAAATAAAGAAAACCCATGGAAGGAGTCGGTGTGCCCAAACTTTTAACAGGTACTGTACATAAAGTGTACATATCAGATGACGTATAGATGACTGTGTAGAATATGTCCTTCACCTGGTGACGTTGGCCAAGGCTGCTCTATAGGGGGCACTGTCCCTGTCCTGAGGCAGCAGCAGGGCTGCCATACCTCCAGTAGCCAGGGCTCCTCTACGGTGACATGTCTGGACCAGCAGGTCCATGTAGCTCCGCAGGAACAGCTTCTCCATGTTGACATACTTACTGCGGTCAGGGAGCAGGAAGGCCCCTCGGTGACCTGTCAGGCAATCATATGAATTTAAGATGACCTTTTGTAAACTAGTAGTCCAGTGATGTATCAAGATATACCCAGGGATTACCCATGTTTAGACAGCTGCTGCATTCAGTTTTATAATAAGCTTAAACTGAGCTGTTTGGGACAGAATGGTCCCAATCTAAAAAACAACATGGTTGAAAGTTGAAAGCTGTCTTCTCCAACATTGCCAGAATAGAGACATTTTGTAGACCCATGAAAACCCTTAGTTTCTATGGAAAAGACAGGATATGACTGAGTGATTGAAGTCACTCACCAAACTTGTTGACAAAGGAGGCGGAATAATCCCAGATCCCACAGTTGAGTCCAGCGGAGTGATCCTTAAGCTCATACAGAATCTCCTCCATCTCAAATGCTGACAGCACATTCTCTATCAGCACGGTTGCCTTTATGCTGCCCACAGGCAGGCCCAGCTAGAGGATACAACACACACACACACACACACACACACACACACACACACACACACACACACACACACACACACACACACACACACACACACACACACACACACACACACACACACACACACTTGTATTCAATGTTACTTATGATCAGTAATTTACTGTATATCAGAGAAGCAATCAAATAGCAAGTATGCTGTTCTAAAGTGTTTCACACCTTTACCATATTGGCATGCTACAAACCTTCTGCTCTGTCCAGAGGAATATGTTGTTCCAAAGTCTCGCCTCCATGTAGCTCTCGACCTAACATGCATCGATGGTGGTGAGGAAAAGAGAGAGAGAGCAGTGGAGAGTTTGTTTTTTTATACCAGATCGTGTCAATCCTATTTGCTATTCTAACAGCACAGCTATCTACCATAGCCTTACTTTGGAAAGGTAGAAAAATGGCCCACTCTCGCTGTCGAACAACAGCTTGCCACAGTGGAACATGAGGAAGCCGAAATCACACAGCGGCCCCGGCACCTCTTTGCCTTTAACCTGCATACACACAAATGAATCAGCGCTGCTGAAATATCATCCACACAAAAATAAGGTGATGGTCAGGGGCTAACATTCACTGGGAATGGGGGGGGGCATGTCCCCCCCAGTTTTATCATTGGAATGTGATACAAAGGGTGCAAGGGTGTGCTTTAGGACCATGCGGATGCCTCTGAGCTATCGGGTAGGCTTTTCTGAGTATTTTTCTTACTATATAAATATATATATATTTTTTTTGTGTATGTCCCCACCACTTCTAAAACCAAAGTTGCACCCCAGATGATGGTTGTAGACATAACATGATCATTTGGATGGCTCTACACTTTCAGCCAATCCAGATGTTGTATGCATGTAAACTGGGGTATTGAGATGAATTTGGACATCAGAGTGTTGAAGTTGGAACTCAATACCATCATGTTGTGTTCCACCATGTTCCAGGCTCTAGGGCGGAGCATCAGAACAGGAGCCTGGGATATCTTGGGGGCATCTGTTGGAGGACAGTAACAGTTGGGCGTATACGTGAATAATAATAATGTAGGTCTTCATACAATATTCTGACCTGTAGGTCTACTTAAACATGGTGGAAAGTTATAAAGTCGACTAATGCAGGGTTTGTCATTAAAATATAAGATATTATAAAGTCCAGTTAAACAATCAAGATAGACTGTATAAGTTTAGATTCAGATGATATGTGCCAACAAAATGCTTCCTGCCCTGGACCGAGCCCACCGTGCGTAATGGGTAATAGAGTGGATATAAACTCACTGGGAAATTGATTGTGCACCGCCCGGTAAACATTATAAATGCCTTTTATCTGGTTGTGGTACGTTGGGCAGTTTCCATCATCAAAATCAACCTGTAAGAGAAAAACAACACAGTCGTCTACATAGTGAAGAGGGCTTTTTTGGAATGCTCTGCCCACCAACAGATCCAGAATCACCTGATTTATACGTATTTTAACTTGTATATCAAAGCCTCCTGATATCCAACATCCCTTGCCTTGTTGCAACATTCTAGACTGGGTACATACGTGACTGTTTCTGCATTCAACAATGTTACTTGTATGTTACATTCAACAACGTGTCAAACAAGGCTAATTGGCTAAATCTGACCCCTGAATATCCTTTACCTGTAAGCCCCATTGTGTACCTGTAGGCCCTGTGCAGGGGAACTGAGGGCCTGAATGAAGCGCTGGGTGTCACAGGGGGCCAGGTCCCCCACATCCACATGTCTCCTCTGCAGCCTCTGGGGGACTGGACGGACCCTCCAGCTAGGGTCGCTTCTTACGGGGGCTGTGACCTCACAGAACCCAGGTAGGTCACCTGACAGGTCCAGGTGGGTCTTCCTGGAGATTCTAAGCCTCAGGATCTTATACGATAGAAAGACACATACTGTATTAGACTAGGTTGATATACTGTATATTTTTTCGTGATCACTGATCACTTAGTTTGTCAACAAGTAGGCCTAGAGAAAACAAAAATATTTGGAACAATGTATTAGTGCTTTTTTTGACCTACCTTGTCGACCTCTTCATCAAATGCTGAGACCAGTTCCTGTAGGAAGACCAGGGAGCCTGCGGTAAAGATGGTTCGATACTCAGCCTCCAACCCTGGGGGAGAGGGCTCTAGCTCCATGGTTATAGGATCCTGTGGGCCATAGAGTTATTACAATTGCAATAACATGCCTCAACTCTATGCAAAGAAATCATCAATCAACTGGGACATGACCGTTTTCATGAAGTACTGTACGCTGTACATGAATATGTCTAGTTGGTTACTGACTGTCTATAGATAAGAATGTTACAAACACAAGTTTACATGGATCAAAAAAGCACTGCAGCTTAACTTCCATAAAACTAGCAGGACAGAGCGGAAATGTGTGAACTTTCACCCCTCATGACAATAAAGATAATGTTACAACATTTTAACAAACAACATTTGAACAAATTGTAATAGGGGGGAATTAGTACTCACGGACATGTTGATGCCTTTTTACACTACTGAAGTGGACTTTGGTAAGGTGCACCACTAACCGTTGTTTGTTTTAGGTAAAGGTTAAAATCCACTTTCTAAAACGTTAACAGGATTTTAAAGTGCTGACACACGTTCGAGATATTATCAAAAGTCTGAATACCTATTCCTATTTGATTCAAATTGTATTTGGAAGAGATTTAGTACTGCAGTTCACTTCTGTGATATTCCCATGTAATGCTTATTTTAGTGTTTTGACTGGGCTCGGTAGGGAGCTGGGACGCGGGCTGCAGTTGTAAGCAACGACCCTCGTGTCGAATCTGATCCAATCCACAGCGTCTTTCATTTTCTTGGTTACCTCTCGCGAGAGTTGTGTTTTCTGTCGATGTTGTACGTGGCTTCAAATGTAATGCAGGGCGGGGAAGGAGTTAGAAGGATGCTTAAAGTAGCAACCTGAGAATGTTATTCCAAAACTAATGCATGGTCATATGTTTATATTTGGAGGTTACAGATTTGTCACGAATGTCTAATTCCATTTGTATTGGGCGAGATTGCTTGTCTCATTTTGACAGCTCATCCAGCTAGCATTGGCGGAGACGCGGTTTTGCAAGCCGTAACAGCTCTGGGTTAACGTTAGCTAGGCAGCTACTGTAGTTTGCTAGCATATCCTCGATAATCAATAACCAAACAATATGGCAAGTGTGGAGTCGTCGACGGAATTCACTAGTTCGCTGACTGTCTCGTCTCATCTTCCGCCACCACGGACGCGGATTTTCAAGATCATCGTGATTGGGGACTCCGGTGTGGGCAAGACATGCCTAACCTACCAATTCTGTGCGGGCAAGTTTCCGGAGAAAACCGAGGCCACGATCGGGGTGGACTTTCGGGAGAAACTTATCGAGATTGACGGCGAAAAAATCAAGGTGAATAGATAGATTACATAAAACAAGTGAAATGATTGTTTGGGTTGTTCCAAAACAACACAACCTGGAAACAATTGACATATAAATGCAGTCTACCTCATCCACGTTGGAGTTGTTGTGGCATCAATTTCAAACGTCTCTTGTCTTTGATCATCTCAAGGGCAGTGGCAGAAGAGAAAACTATCTGTCTGGTGCGCTGACTGCCCTCTGCAGAATCATACATATTACAGTTCAGTTCATCCTCTGGCAAACTCACAGTGAATATAAGGTCTATCTAGGTACTGTATTTCATTTCCTTGGAGACTGACAACATTCCATAAAGAAGCTGTTCAGAGTGTGTTCATTTGACTTTTCCCTCCAGGTTCAGCTATGGGACACGGCAGGCCAGGAGCGTTTCCGTAAGAGCATGGTGCAGCACTACTACCGCAACGTGCACGCTGTGGTGTTCGTGTACGACGTGACCAGTGCCGCCAGCTTCCGCAGCCTCCCGGCCTGGATCGAGGAGTGTAAGCAGCACGCTCTGGGCCAGGAAGTCCCGAGGATCCTGGTTGGGAACAAGTGTGACCTGCAGAACTCTGTCCAGGTGGGCACAGACTTGGCCCAGCAGTTTGCTGACGCCCACTCCATGCCCTTGTTCGAGACATCTGCCAAGAACCCCAGCAGCAATGGCCATGGTGACGGTAGCCATGGTAACAGTGATCACGTGGAGGCCATTTTCATGACGGTAGCCCACAAGCTGAAGTCCCAGAAGCCACTGATACTGAGCCAGCCGCCCGGGGGGGACACGGTGACCCTGACGAGGGGAAGGGACGAGGGCGAGGAGAAGGCGAGCTGGGCCTGCATGTGCTGAGATAGAGTATTGGGGGGAGCAAGAGAAGAAGGTTGTGGGGAGATATAGGAATCAGGGTAGATTCCTCTACTTCCAATATCAGGGTAGATCCCCCCCCCCCTAACAGTTAAGCACCTTTTTATTATTTAAGTGGATGTGTGGCCACCTGAGAGATGGGGTGATGTCATCATATTACAAGAGTTTAGGTGCCCTCAGTCTTTGTCAACACATATTTCACTCACCTCCTGTGCTCCACCTTGACTGTGTGTTACCACACACATGTTCTGTGTTAGGAGGTAGTCCTGACGGTGTTAGCACTGTCATCATATGGTAAACATCTCAGTGACCTGGGAAAGCTAAGGATAAAAAGGAACTTGTTTGAAGTGAATCTTGTTGACGGGTTCCACTGAACTGTGTTTGAGCTAGAAAACTGTTGGCCAGATTGATGTACAACATATTCAATTTACACACACACACACCTCAGAGTATACAGCGGGCAATATCAATACACCTCACTCAGGCGTTTCTGTACCAGAATACCCATCCATCGGGTTTATAATTGTGCCCCTACGCAAGTCCCACAATATACAAAAGTTTTCTTAAGCTAAGTTATGATCTTCTGTAGCATGTCTTGCATAAGTAACTTCTATAAAACAACTATTACAATATACAAAAAAATACCAATGTATCTTAAATCTGTTCTAACTGTAACATGTTTTCTACCCTATGATGTCATCCCAAAGGCCTTCACTATCGTCACCATTGCTTTGTGCGTTTGGATCACAGCTGGTCCTGTGGTGCATCGTTTTACGTGTGTTTGTGAGAAGGATGTGTGGCACAACATTAGATCAGATCAGTTCAGTACTGTGAGTGCAGCACAGTGTGATGCTGCACGAACCACTCCGCCTGATGAGATCACTGTTGATGTGGGGCAAGACTCGTCATCATTCCCTCTTCATAATCTGCTTTGGCAAAGTCATGATGACAACTGCTATCAATGCATGGGTATCTTTATCTTTACAACAAGCCTGTAAAATGTGTCAAAAGTAGTGGTGAGGAGATTGATTACCTGTATTGTTGCCGTTGAACCTTAGCTAAGAGACCTGCTTCTTTGAACATGGGACAGTTGCAAAGAAACCCCCCACCAGTGAAATGACCCTCTAATGAAGACAGTTGGTGTTTATGTACTGTATGTCAGATAACCTGGAAGTCTTGTCGTATAATTACCGTTTTTAGCCAGCAGAGAACAGATGCCACCCCACAGTATGTCAACACAACAATTAGCTGCGCTAAAGTACTGTGGGCTTAGATAGCCTTTTCTCAGGATACAGTTCAAGTAAAAGATATTCACTCTCTGACCTGTTGCCCTTAGATTGGTCTATAGAACTAGGCAGGGGGGGGGGAAATGGTAGGCTTTATCAATTGCCTTGCACTCTTGTTTTGCTTACATGTGCTTTAAATATTTGTGTTTTTGATGTGTTCTGTTAGTGCTCTGTGTCGTTAATTTGTCATTTCAGGTTAATCAATTATTTTTTTTCTGTTCATTTTATTTGGGCTATTTGATACAAAGGTATGTCTGTTTGAGAAAGACACTGTTTATTTTAACGAGACTGATCACTTCAGGAAATAATTCCTGCAATGGTTTATGGATTACATTAGAAATGTTATGTGTAACCTTGCAATAAAGCATCCTGAACATTTCAGCGCAATGTATGTCATTTCAGGTCGACATGTTCTTTTATCTGTGGGATGGGGGAGTTAAAGAGTTCAACTATTGTTGTGTTGATCGTTTGTGGGAGCTGTCAGGGTATTACCACTTCAGGGTTGTTGTGATGGTGGAACACCTCGTTGTCATTCTCGCCATTGGTCAACGTTAGGCATGCCTAGCCTGACACCATCACCATGGAAACACAGGAGCGCACTAAGGCAGGATAAACCTGGCGAGGGTCAAACCATGCTATTAGATGATTGAACATTCTGTCACCTTTGGCATTCAGTCAGACAATTGTAGCCTCAAGCCACCCACCTTGATCACTTACCAATACTGTGTTTTTCCTTTGGGAAGCAAAGAGTCACCACAAAATTAAACAAATCAAGTGTTGTACTCTATATTTGACAAATCATTTAAATTGTTTAGATGAAAGAACACTCATATTGTTCACCAAACCAGTCCACACAGGTGCTCGAGTTTCACTGAGGTTGGTGTTTTTGTGTAAAAAACACGTCAATGAACCCACACACAACGCCGCACAGGCCAACTGCAGCATGCCCAGAACAACGACCCTGCGCTGGTTTAATAAGGATCGGACCCTTTTTTTTCAATTTTCGCCTAAAATGACAACCAAATCTAACTGCCTGTAACAGAAACAGCAGCAGTTCAAACTTTAGAACCAATTTCCTACATTTGAATATAACAATTATTTTATCAAACAAAACTATGCTACATTTTATCTATGGAACCCTCATGATGACAAATCAGAGCAAGATTACTGTTTGTAAGTACATTATTTACCTTCAGACGTGAATGTAATCAAACCCGTTGTCATGAAAAGTTTTTTGTTGTTGTGCCCTTTCCTCAAACAATAGCATGGTATTTTTTCACTGTAAAAGCTATTGTAAATTGGACAGTGCAGTTAGATTAACAACAATTGAAGCTTCCTGTCCATATAAGACATGCCTATGTCCTGGGAAATGTTCTTGTTACTTACAACGTCATGCTAATCACATTAGCACACGTTAGCTCAACTGTCCTGGTGGAGGGACACCGATCCCGTAGAGGTTTTTAACCCCTTCTCTGCCGGACACAAATAGCCATCGTTGTACTTCCTTCTCCTGTGACGTTGTCCTTCGTGTGCAAATGCTAAGAAGCGTTTTTAAATACCCTGTGACCACTCAACTATTGTCAACAAAGGTCAATTAATTACATTCATAATTTCATGTATTTGAACACACAGGGTGAATTCTTAAAAAGTGTGATGTCATAAACTAGGACAGCTTAATCCTGACAAGTTAATTTCTTACTAGACCGTTGCAGAGAAACCACATGATCAAAATCACATCACTTCATTGGTGTCACATCATTTAGTGGGTTAAAGCAAGCTTTAAACAGGAAGCTCACCCGTAAGCACATGGTCAGTGACAGCTATTTTTCTGTTTCGAAGTTAAGATGATAAAACTCATAAATAATGCACTGTTTTGCTTTACCAAACATAACTAGCTAAAGTAGAACAACATGGAGCAACTAAAGTAGGACAGCATGGAGCATTTGTGTCTTCCTAAGGCTTGTAGTTCCTGGAGGTGTTGTGTGTGTGTGTGTGTGTGTGTGTGTGTGTGTGTGTGTGTGTGTGTGTGTGTGTGTGTGTGTGTGTGTGTGTGTGTGTGTGTGTGTGTGTGTGTGTGTGTGTGTGTGTGTGTGTGTGTATGGTGGCTCGACAAATGTATTTCAATGGATACGTCTTTTACACTAAAACAAGGCAGGTTTGTCTGAAAAGGTGAACATGGTTTAGTCTGTACTGTATTCTGCCCTTCTTAAAGACCTGGCAACAAAGGAAGTATTTTTTAAACCTCCTGCTTTGGGCTGGATGTGTTAATGTGTAGTTCATACATACATAATCCATGAGCAGAATTACTCTCTTACCCCAATTAGCCATGACATCTCTAGTTTGAAAGTGACTGTTGTCTTGGAGCTGTGCCACGGCATTTTTCCTACATTTCCGCCCATGTGGGCCAGCCCACTAGCAATTTTAGTTCTAGCAAATGAGAGTCAGCCCCTCGCATTTGAGTGTGTGGTGGTTCATTTCTGTATTATCAAAAATGATGAGAGACAAACTTATCACACAAGTCAGAGTTATACTTAAACTAAATATTTATTCACTTATTAAAGGAGAGCAGGTCACACACACACACAAGTGAATGATGTGAGTGCTCTGCAACAACGATGGCTGGTCGACAAACCACCCTTAGATGATTCATGGAGAGCACCGACACAAAGGATACAAAGATCTTTTATAGTCTACATGACAACAGATGTGTGGAATGGGTCATAAGGTTGGGATTTGTATGAAATAAATGAATAATTCACAGGAAACAAGATCTGCTGTAAAGACTGTTCTCATTGTGTGGAAACCAGGGTCTGGGCCCCAAAACAAGGTTCCTCTCATAATTATAGAAAACAGAAAGGAAAACGCAGCACACTGCTGCTCATGGTCCCAGGTGATATTTATTTACAACGTTTCAACCCTTAGGTTAGGCATTAGGCATCCATATCCCAGGGGGCTGGAAGGGTCGAAACATCGAAACGTTATTATAAATAAATATAACCTAGGAGAATGAGAAACAGTGTGCAACGTTTTCTTTCTGTTTTCCATGAGTTTGTCTACAACTCCAGCACCTGTGGAAAGTACCTGGATGTGCATATGTTCTTCAGCTTTTGTCCTCTCATAATTATCCGAGCAATCTGAACCCTGGTACCTTCCAGTACACAAACACCAACTCATGCTATGGAATGCGGTCTTTAGGTTTTATCACCAAAGGCATTGTAAATCCACTGTCAGCATTAAACCCCAGAGGCCCAACTCAGAAGACAACGCACAGATGAGTGTTCTAAGAACCCTATTCTATTCCATAAAACAACCATTTTATGCAATAACAGTATTATAACATCATTTTGCTCTCACAAGTGACAGCTAGAAGAGACCTGTCCAGCGTTCTCCAATGAGGTTGCAGGGCGGGCCCAACGGCTCAGTGGACACAGCAGAGAGAGAGAGAGAGAGAGCAATGACATGGTGCGCATATCTGCTCATATGTGATGTAGTAGGCAATTTTCAGAACTATTGGCTAAAAAGTATACAAAAGTACCAGAGAATCTGTAATGAATAGCTAGCTACATTATCTTACTCGGCTTGTCTGTGCTGAGAACCATCCATATTCTCCATTCTCCAAAATGGTTTCTATGATGAAAAAGCATTAGGAAAATATATTAACAAATGTATGGAGAAAATGCTATGGTGGTAGCATTTCTGTTTTGTGGTATACCTCTGTGCAACTCCAAAATATAATAGGAATCTTTCAAAAAGCTTTTGACCACGCTTTTACGTGTCTTAACTGTCTACAACAAAATGCAATGTCGTTGACCAGCTGCAGCATTGTTTCAAAGGGGCTCGCAATAATGGCCACAATCAATGCCATAAATACATTAGTATCTCCTGTAGATAAAGTATGGCTCTGGTTACAATAATCAGTCTTACACCACCCTCTAGCGGACACACGAGGAGCATCTCACGAAGGAGGCGCTTGACACCTAAATTACCTTGAACAGCTGCTGGCAGGATTGTATAATTTTTTTCGGACGTTTTCCCATTTCAGCACCACATTGCATATTTATTTTTTAGGGCTTTGAGGGTAAGTAAATTTGAATATTTTCTGTCAATTTCGACGTGTGTTGTTTTAATGGTTTTGTAGAAAGTGTTGTTATGGGTAGCAAATAAGACAGGCCAGTCAGGGTTTGTTTCGCCAGCTGGCCTCTGTCGGCATAGCTAGCAAGATTAGCTACACAGTCTGCTAACTTTGGTGATATTTTTTTGGCCAGGACACTGGTAGAATAACAATTTATACCCGATTCGTAAGTCAAAGTGTGTAATAATAATGTTAGATTTTGGGTGGACGAGTGTTTCTAGGTTGTGATTGCGGGCAGACAATTTAGATTATTTTTTTTAGCTAACGTTAGCTAGCTGGTTAAATTACATAGGATGCTAAATCTATGCTCAACTAGGGTTAGAGTAATAATCTTGTCAGCCAGTGTATCTGTTTAAAAAAAAATAAGGAGAAATTGCGATTTAAACAACAAAGCAGAACCCCGCCACTGTTTTATTAAAAAGCTGCACTGGGTCTAGAGAAATGTAACCACTCTCACATTCAGACCGAGCTATGCAAGGGATGACCATCAGATTAAGGACTGACCATCCAATAATGAATGGGTATAGCTATATCATTAATAAAAGTCAAAATGGATGTAGCAATTCTAGATTGCTCCTTTTTTAAAGTAGCTGAAATGAAATTTAAACAAATTTATTCACAATGGAAGTGTACCACTTGGCTGCGAATTGAATGGAGCAGCGGTAACAAATGTAAGTCTACCATTAGAGACCGTTGCATTGATTGTATTGCATAATTTACAGCAAGTCAGTCAATCCTGCTTCTACACCTGCATTGCTTGCTGTTTGGCGTTTTAGTACTACACAGGTGCACCTTGTGCTGGGGACAATAGAAGGCCACTCTAAAATGTCCAGTCTTGTCACAACACAATGCCACAGAGGTTTTGAGGGAGTGTGCAATTCGCATTGCTGAACGTTGTGAACAGAGTGCCCCATGGTGGGGGTGGTGTTATGGTATGGGCAGGCATAAGCCACGGACAACAAACACAATTGCATTTTATGTCAATTTGAATGCACAGAGATGCGTGACGAGATCCTGAGGTCCATTGTTAGGCCATTCATCCACCGCCATCACCTCATGTTTCAGCATGATAATGCACAGCCCCATGTTGCAAGGATCTGTACACAATTCCTGAAAGCTGAAAATGTCAGTTATTTCATGGCCTGCATACTCAGACATGTCACCCACTGAGCATGTTCGGGATGCTCTGGATCGACGTGTACGACAGAGTGTTCCAGTTCCCGCCAATATCCAGCAACTTCGCACAACCAATGAAGAGGAGTGGGATAACTTTCCACAGGCCACAATCAACAGCCTGATCAACTCTATTTGAAGGAGATGTGTTGCACTGCACGAGGCAAATGGTGGTCACACCAGATACTCACTGGTTTTCTGATCCACAGATGCATATCTGTGGATATCTGTGGATATCTGCATATTTGTGGATATCTGCATATCTGTGGATATCTGCATATCTGTGGATATCTGCATATCTGTATTCCCAGTCATGTGAAATCCATAGATTAGGACCTAATTTATTTATTTCAATTGACTTATTTCAATTGACTGATTTCCTTATGAACTGTAAAATCTTTGAAATTGTTGCGTTTTTATATTTTTATTCAGTATACATAAGAGTTGAACAGGTCAGTCGGGGGCCATTGACCCTTGCCTAAGATCCTATTCCTTCTAAATGTTTGTCCCCTTCCAGTGTCCCTGTAAGTTGCAGCCCTGCATTCCAAAAAGGAAGACGAGTACTTCGCCATGAGCTCCGACGGGGATGGTAAGAGCCCAAGGCTTGCTTCACATACTTCTGGGAAATGTGCAATGTCAACAGCATTTGTTTCCCGTGGACATGTTTGTAATAGAATGCGTTATGTGTGTTGTAGGTGACATGGAGAATCAGGCTGAGCTGGAGGAAAAGACTAGGCTTATAAACCAGGTGTTGGAGCTTCAGCACACTCTAGAAGGTGAGACAGCTGGATGTTTGCAGACCGATGAAAGCAGCGGTAAATTATGTTAGTTTTTGCAATACCTTAAATCATTGTTGTTGTCAGACCTGTCGTCGCGTGTGGATGCGGTGAAGGAGGAGAACCTGAAGTTGAAGTCTGAGAACCAGGTTCTGGGTCAGTACATTGAGAACCTTATGTCTGCCTCCAGCGTGTTCCAGACCACCGACACCAAGAGCAAACGAAAATAAGGGACCAGACAAGAACCGCCACTGCCCTCCAAAACCAACCCCCCTCTACCTTCAGCCCTCCTAACCCAATTACCAGCCAATAACCCCCCTGAACTACAGCTGGTAGAGTTTATGCCTTTGTCGTCATGACATCCATAGCCCTAGACCCTCCCCTCACTTCGCCACCTTTAAGATTTCTACAGTGAAGCTCAATTGTTTACATTGGGTTACTTTTTAACTTTTCTATTTATGTTACAGTATTATTGCCATTGTTACACAGTTGTTGTATCCGACTTTGTTATTTCTGGGTGTATATGTTTCTTTTACTACACATAACCTCGCCTGAAGGAAGAGACGAGGGAACCGTGTCATTTCAGATTGCCTAGTAGTCTAAATAGGCTTGCAAAATTACGGTAACTTTCCCCAAAAGTCTGTTTTTCTAGAAATCTCAAGACTATTCCCAGATTTCCTGCTTATCCACTTCTAATTGCAGGAATCTTCCAACCAGGATTTCTGGAAAACCCAGAAATTGGAATTTGGAGAAAGTTACTGGAATTATGCAACCCTAAGGGCTCTCTCTATTCAATCCGCATCGCGAAGTTCAGCTTAACAGCGTGATTCAAATTTAAAGGCAATGTTCCGGCTTTAGCAGAGACCTCATTCACGGTAAACGCTGCATATGTCGGCTCAAAGGGAAATTATCTTTACATTTCTATCGCAGAATCTGTAACACTTCCGCTTTACAGCTTGAATAGAGCCCTAAGGTCATCATGGTTTAATATTGTATGTTTTAATATTGTTTGTCATATTATTAGACTGTGCTTTTAGGTCTAGGCTTAATTGGAATGCTGACTCTCTCCACTGACACACAAACACACAAGATGTTAAATCAGAGTTCAGACCTTTTTGTTTCTAAAATGAATTGCTATTGTATGAACAATTTGGGGCTTGCGCATGTGCATCAATGGTAGAGAAAGTTGCTTCGTTGCATTTGTCAGCCAGTGGAAGTCACCCTAAACCTTGGTGTGTAGCCGTTGTGTACATTTGACCATTTATGTTCTTTTTAAATGCATTTGTTTTAATAAAAGTGTTTGATTTGCCTTTTGAGTGTATGTGGTGGTATTCCTCTCCTGTCTCCACATTGTCCTCTCTAAACCACATCTCCAGCTTCCACATGGGCTATAAGGGTGCCCGGAAAGACAAATGAGGAACAGCCAGCATTGAGTTTTGGCGTTCTGCATCTCACTGAGGTCATGCTGTAAATTGATCTGTTGACATGTCGAGGCATTATACTGTATGTCCTAGAGAGGAACCAGGCTATGAGGGGTGGCCAGTCCTATTCTGGCTGTGCCGGGTGGAGAGTATAACAGTACATGGCCAAGATGTTCAAACGCTCATAGATGACCAGCAGGGTCAAATAATAATCAGTGGTTGTAGAGGGTGCAACAGGAGTAAATGCTAGTTGGCTTTTCATAGCCGATCATTTAGTTAGAGAGATCAGGTGCGGTAGAGCGAGAGGGTCGAAACAGCAGGCACGGAACAAGGTAGCACGTCAAATCCATTGAATTAGAAACGGAATTTCTCAGGGAGATTCTCAATTAGACCAAAGTCTGTCCTCGAGTCCTCTGACCTGGAAACCAATAATTACGTAGCAGTGTCAATTTGTTAAGGTGGACGGAGGAGTTTACTTCTCTCCCCGATTTCCTCTGCCGGCCTAGGATACACAAATGTATTCTCCCGGCAACAAATATTTTGTTTTAATATCCGGAGTGATTGTTGAGTTGACCCAGCTGCAAGACTTGTGCAGTATTAGTGCCCCCTGCTGGGGAACATTAGCTGTGACTGTCTGCAAGTCGAAGTAAACTCGAGACCAAACTTGGGGAGAAATTGAGCTAACAATACTACTTACTCATCAACTATAATATCTGTAGATATTGTAAAGTCAGACAATTATAGTCTAGTTTGTAGAGTAGAGAGAACCTGTATTTTCTACCTATGAAATATGGAACACATACAGATACTTATCACAGGAGGTTGGTGGCAACATAATTGGGGAGGATGGGCTCGAGGTAATGACTGGAGCGGAATTGGTGGAATGGTATCAAATACATCAAACATGTTTTACATGTGTTTGATGCCATTCCATTTACTCTGTTCCAGCCATTATTATGAGCCGTCCTCGCCTCCACTGCTACTTATACGTTAAAGGTTGGGAAAAAAATCAAGAGAATTTGTCAAGCCGTTAAATTGCTATCCACAATCAAGAATGCCTTCATGTTCTTTCTTTATATACAGCACATAGTACCTACATGTGGAGTGACTGATCCCCATTGAAACTAGTAGACTTGCAGTTCAGTACCAGGGAAATGCACCTATGGCAAAATACTAACTTGTGGAATGAACCTGATTGACAGGATTTTGGCCAGAGACATGAACTTGCGCAAACAATGTAACTAACACTCAATAATACAACCATACAATCATTGCATCAGTCCACATCTTTTTCTCTCTCTCACGCACACGCACACACACACACACACACACACACACATTGCATTCATTACTGGCGGAGTGTATCAATCAAATCATCTCTCGCTGAATTGTCGTTGTTATACTCTAACATAGCCCTGTACACGTTAAATCATGTTTTCCCTCTAGAGAACGGAGACTAAAACCGCAGCTGAAAGCTGGTGTCCAGTATAAAGTCTTCCACAACCGTGGAAATGCTCAAATTGATTGACAAACTAATTTAGGAACACACAAATTGAAACTGTCTCTTCCAGATTCACATTATAGTCATGGGTTGAAAAACTATCCGAAGGGTGAAGAGAACATCCACAGTGTGTGTGTACTTCCATTCAGTAGCAGGTGAGACGGTTAGAGAAACTGCATTGACTATCCATGTCCAATAGAGGTCGCTGTTGGTCCAGGTGTGGAGTGTAACAGGTAGGGAGGCAGCGCGGGCCCTCAGGTTTCTCCTGTTTCTTCCCGTCATCAAAGTTTAATAAATATCTGACAGACAGGGACAAGCATGAGCATTAACCAAAGCTGTAATCCGACACAGAAACACACTCTCTCTAATGCCCCCCATAATTAATCAAGAGTAATTAACACAATGCTTAGCATATTGCTGCTTTCTCTTTCTGTAACACACATGATTTCCAGGGCTCTATTTGTGACACTCGTTTGTCCACGGGTTGATGGTCACCACACTTGTAACTGAATGTTAGGGATTGTTCTCATATCGCTTGATCGTGATTGACACCAGAGCTACCGAAGGTACCAAGACACACTGATGGTTATTGTAAATAAGTTCACAGAGTTCCCTCTAAGTTAAGAGAGGGAACTATGTAGGAATGTGACTTAGGGCTCTGTTCAATAGAAATTGAAAGGTCATTTCCTATTGAGCTGACATATACGCCATTTACCATGAATGCAGTCTTCCCTAACGCAGGAATGTTGCCTTTAAATTTCAATCACACCGTTAATGCTGAACTTCTGCGATACGGACTGCAGAGAGCCCTTGTCATTCTCGTGAAACAAATCCACTTCCTCTTTCAGGACACAGCACCTACAAGCTGTTTGGACACACCTTTAAATCTAGAGAACCATTGACTGACTAATAAAACACTAAATTCCTTTCACTTCCTCATTCGCGCACAAAGCTCACCTCACTGAGCAGAACCCACACGTCAGAGTCGCTGTGTACCAGCAGACGTAAAGCAGAGATGGGCTGCATCTGTGCGTCTATCTGTCCCTCAGCCATCCCATCCACAAAGGAACCTACAAACATAAGACAAACATTCAATAATATATTAGTAACCTGAATGTAGCATTATTCTGAAAACCCTGGGCAGAATATACAGTCTATTATAACCGCAATCGACTCTATAACCAGTCATGTACAAAACATCCCACAGTGGGCTATAACCTTTTAACAATTGGAGTTTCATATGAGACTATTGTCTATGAGGAATTCTGTTGGTTATGTATGAATGGATTGGACTCAGACATCAATGGAAGGCTTCTAAGGTGTGTCCCTTTCTTTGTTCTCCTCTGCTGTTTTGGTACTGTAGGTCTCTCTCTCTCTCTCTCCTCCTTTCTCGCTCCCCTTCTCACTGGTTTCCACTAGTTACCACAGCCACAAAATTGTCTATATCATAAAAAGTCATATAAACAAAAATGTATTTTTGGTCTTAAGTTAAGGTTAAGGTTAGGCATATGGTTAGCAGTGTGGTTAAGTTTAAATCACATTTTAAGAAGATAAATTGAAGAAATATGTTGGGTTTATGACAACTATTGACGATCCTTCTCACTTACAGCAGTGATACGACTAGCACGCTAGCTTCGCCCTCATGTCGGTGTTAGCAAGCAGTTTAGGTCGTGCTTGGTATCAACAGCCAATCCAGTAGGGGCTGGAAACTATATAGTGAGCTTTGATTGGTCAACAGCAATGCAACATCGCAGAGTATGCAACAAAAGTTCCACTTTCCCCAACTTTGGTCCCGCCTTGTTCACGCTCCCTCGCCCATGTTTATGTCATCCAACGAATGGGACTCCGGTATTTCATCTCCCCCCCAAAGTGCTGGATGAATTTCTGCCATTAAGGGGAACATTGACTTTACATTTCAATCCCGCTTTAAAAGCTCAATGTTATTATTCTTTTTTCTCCCTTTTTTAAATCACCAAGAGAATCCGTAATTAATCCCAGTCCTACTGCTGTTGCCGCCCTAGGTCTAGTATTTCAAGACTACTTCTCGCTCTCGGTCTCCTTGTAACTCTATATCCGTCTCCCTTAGCTTTCCCTTCTTCTGGCTCTTCAACAATTGGGTCTTATATCAGGTGTGTACCAGCTAATTAATATAGAGTCGATGTCCACCCCCCGTGTAAATGTCATTAGTATAATAATAAAAATCCCTGCCATAATCCATCTGTTTAAACGGACAATTGGTCTTCTCACATATCTATACCTATATGACCCCAACATCAAAAGGTGAGACTCATGAACACATACAGTACCTTTGGAATGTATTCAGACCCCTTGACTTTTTCCACATGTTGTTACATTACATCCCTATTCTAAAATGTATTAAATCATAAAAATTAAAATTCTTCTACACACAATACCCCATCATGACTAAGCCAAAACAGGTTTTTAGAAATGTTTGCAAATGTATTAAAAATACATAGGTATTTAGACCCTTTGCTACGAGACTCGAAATTGAGCTCAGGTGCATCCTGTTTCCATTGATCATCCTTGAGATGTTTCTACAACTTGATTGGAGTCCACCTGTGGTAAATTCAATTGTTTGGACCTAATTTGGAAAGGCACACACATGTCTATGTAAGGTCCCACAGTTGACAGTGCATGTCAGAGCAAAAACCAAGCCATGAGGTTGAAGGAATTGTGCGTGTCAGGATTGTGTAGGGGAACAAATCTGGGAAACGGTACCAAAACATTTCTGCAGCATTGAAGATCTTCAAGAACACAGTGGCCTCCATCATTCTTAAATGGAAGAAGTTTGGAACCACCAAAACTCTTCCTAGAGCTGGCCCCCCAGCCAAACTGAGCAATCGGGGGAGAAGGGCCTTGGTCAGGGAGGTGACTAAGAACCCGATGGACACTCTGACAGAGCTCTAGAGTTCCTCTGTGGAGATGGGAGAACCACCATCTCTGCAGCACTCCACCAATCAGGCCTTTATGGTAGAGTGGCCAGACGGAAGCCACTCCTCAGTAAAAGCCACATGACAGCCCGCTTGGAGTTTGCCAAAAGGCATCTAAAGGACTGAGAAACAAGATTCTCTGGTTTGATGAAGTATGGTGGTGGCAGCATCATGCTGTGGGGATGTTTTTCAGCGGCAGGGATTGGGAGACTAGTCAGGATTTGGCAAAGATGAACGGAGGAAGGTACAGAGAGATCCTTGATGAAAACCTGCTCCAGAGCGCTCAGGACCTCATACTTGGGCGAAGGTTCACCGTCCAACAGGACAACAACCTTAAGCACACAGCCAAGACAACGCAGGAGTGGCTTTGGGACAAGTCTCTGAATGTCCTTGCGTGGGCCAACCAGAGCCCGGACTCGAAACCGATCAAGCATTTCTGGAGAGACCTGAAAATAGCTGTACAGCAATGCTCCCCATTCAACCTGACAGACATTGAGAGGATCTGCAGAGAATAATGTGAGAAACTCTCCAAATACAGGTGTGCCAAGCTTGTACCGTCATACCGAAGAAGACTCAAGACTGTAATCGCCGCCAAAGGTGCTTCAACAAAGTACTGAGTAAAGAATCTGAATACTTAAGTAAATGTAATATTTCAGATTTATATTTTTAATTAAATGTGCAACTATTTCTAAAAAACTGTTTTTGCTTTGTCATTATAGGGTATTGTGTGTAGCTTGATGAGGGGGAATTTAAAAAAAAATACATTTTAGAATAAGGCTGTGACGTAACAAGTCAAGGGGTCTGAATACTTACCCAATGCACTGTATATGGTCAGTGTTATACTCTATGACCCCCACAAGCTTCACAGGCTTCGTCTGGTGTCAGTATCACCAATGTATTAACTTCTGTCTGTAGCGTCCTAACAGTTTGGCCTACAAACTAATATGACCTCGCCATAGAAATCTGAGACTCTCACAAACGTGTACATGTCAGTTGTTTTGCTCTACGACGCCCACAAGCCTCACAAGACGGAAGGTAACCCGGTAGCAGTTTTTAAAAAGTGAATGATATGGAAGTACTCTAGTGCCCAAAAAAAGGGGTTAAATATGGGTCAATTTGGGGGTGGGGGGGGGGGGGGTGTAATTTCCTGGGCTTTGTCAGATCTC
The DNA here is from genome assembly GCF_045791955.1 of Oncorhynchus clarkii lewisi. Taxonomy (NCBI): domain Eukaryota; kingdom Metazoa; phylum Chordata; class Actinopteri; order Salmoniformes; family Salmonidae; genus Oncorhynchus; species Oncorhynchus clarkii. Next base: position 30,565,976 of record NC_092177.1, on the reverse strand, counting down.
TTAGACATAGGACAGACACTTCAAAACATAATTCATTTTTTATTTTTTTTATTTTTTATGAATATGTTATTCAATGTTTTTCTATGGGCTAATACTGTAGCAGTAAGGCTAAATTCAATGTTTCATCAAATGACTATTGTAGCTGGAACAGCTGAACCATCACTCCTGTGTTCCAATGGCACATTGTGCTAGCTAATCCAAGTTTATACTTTTAAAAGGCTAATTGATCATTAGAAAACCCTTTTGCAATTATGTTAGCACAGCTGAAAATTGTTGTTCTAATAAAAGAAGCAATAAAACTGGCCTTCTTTAGACTAGTTGAATATCTGGAGAATCAGCATTTCTGGGTTCCATTACAGGCCTAAAATGGCCAGAAACAAAGTACTTTCTTCTGAAACTCGTCAGTCTATTCTTGTTCTGAGAAATTAAGGCTATTCCATGCGAGAAATTGCCAAAAAACTGAAGATCTCGTACAACGCTGTGTACTACTCCCTTCACAGAACAGCGCAAACTGGCACTAACCAGAATAGAAAGTGCAGTGGGAGGCCCCGGTGCACAACTGAGCAAGAGGACAAGTACATTAGAGTGTCTAGTTTGAGAAACAGGCGCCTTATAAGTCCTCAACTGGCATCAAAGTTAAAACCATATCTCTGGCCAGTGTCTGTTCTTTTGCCAATCTTAATCGTTTCTTTTTATTAGCCAGTCTGAGATATGTTTTTTTCTTTGAAACTCTGCCTAGTAGGCCAGAATCCCGGAGACGCCTCTTCCTTGTTGACGTTGAGACTGGTGTTTTGCGGTCATATTAGTTTGTAGGCCAAACTGTTAGGACACTACAGACAGAAGTTGACACATTAGCGATACCGACTTCAGACGAGGCCCGTGAAGCATATGGGGAATGTAAATGTAAAACACTGAACATGTAAAAATCTGCTGTTTCCTGCTACAATAATTTACAATATTAACAATATTATACACTGTATTTCTGATCAGTTTGATGTTATTTTAAATGGACAAAAAAATGCTTTTCTTTCAAAAACAAGAACATTTCTAAGTGATCCAAAACTTTTGAACGGTAGTGTTTATATATATATATATTTTTTTTTTTTTTCTTCATTAGGAAGTTGTGTAAATGTCAGCTGTTTCTTGATTGATGTGGTGCTATTGTATATCATACCTTTTGAAACGTCTGTTTCTCAGCTTTCAAAATATGTATCATGTTTTTGACACCAGCAAATGATGCTCATTAATGCACACGAAGGTCATGGTCTCAGAAAATTCAGGAATTCCTAAACTCAACTATCGATGATGCAATAATGCCAATATAGCGATTTACAGTTACAATTAGCTGGATTTCTAAAGCCTAGTGTTTCCATTCCCCTTTGAGGTGATTTATGATTCAGCAAAGCTTAGTCATTCCTTCTCTCTCTATTTGCGCTATCTCAATCACAGAAGGCATTAAGAGGGTCAAAGGTACACTTATACAGACAACCAACCGCCACCACACAAACACTACCAGGGTAGAGTCCGATAGCTATTCTAGTTAACAACAGAACAACACCTTGATGGAGGTGTGTCTGCCCGTCTTACCCTGGCAAGTGTTTGTGTCTATAAGGCCAGAGATGACAGAGAAACTACTAGCAATAAAAGGAGATCAGAGCTTTTCCCGACCACTTCACCTGACCAGGAATAAGAATATTAAAACTCATGTACCAATCACTATGAAGCCTCCGTAAGATCCTTCGTATTGAGGAGACTGGCCACCCACCAGTCTGTCACTCACCGAGCTCTGGAGAGGAAAAACACATGTTAAACTGGGTTAAAATGGACCTATGTTTTCACTATCTCAGGTCGCATTCAGCAAAGCTGTATATCACAACATCTATGTCCATAGTCATTGCACTATGACGATGGTTCTGCTCCACAGAACTATATAAATAGAGTTATATTTGAATAGTTCTACGAAACACAGCCATAAGGTAACTGAAGGTCTATGGAGTACAGTCATTCAAATGAGTATCATTTTAAATAGCCACACAACCACGATATGAGCAGAAGTCTATGGACCACTTCCACTATAACACTAGAACTAGAATGGGAATGTTTAAGATACATAACGTTCATAGTCATTTAAGAGTAATTAACACATACTGTAGCTTAGCATATTTATGTTTCCCCATCTGTAATACACTCGATTTCCAGTGTTCTATTGTGTGAGACTCACAAGTCACCAGACTAGTTACTGAATGTCAGGGATTGTGCTCATATCGTTTGATAGTGATTGACGTCAGAGCTACTGAAGGTACCAGGACACACTGATGATTATATTGATGACATTATGAACAATGTGTGATTCTTTCATTTTTTACTTTGTATAAGACTGTAGTGGAGTATGGACAGGAGTGAAAGTTTCATATTTTGTGTTGATTTATCTCAAACACACACACACACACACAGAGATAGGCCATCAGCGTGTTAGCAGATAGCATGTGGTGGTTGGTGTTTCCTGTCATCTTGTTACATAGTCCCCAGGATCTGACACCTGAGAGTCACATCAGTCTCTTAGACCAGCTCCATGACACTGCAGTCACCAGAGATCTCTCTCCCTCTCTCTCTCTCAGTCACTCAGTCACTCACTCACTCACTCACATCACTAGGGAGCACCTCCACGGTGGTGTTATAAAACTTGTCTCCGTTGATCTCAATGTTTCCGCTGCGAAACAGGTACCTGGAGAGACAAGATTGGATCATCGGAGTCATTACCTACTGTAGAATTGCAACAGTTGGGCTGACTGGTCAAAATAGAATACACCACTGTCATATATCCCTCTCATACCATAAATGACCACGATCAACAAGTGTCAACTAACTCAATACCTACAATGTATTTGCTCATAACTCGTAATTTCCTTTAACTCCATTCTAGTTGCTTTGAGACATTCCCTGTGTGTCTAATCACAGTGTGGTATTAAATCAAATAACATGTTCTTGATCGCATACACATATTTAGCGGATGTTGCGGATGTAGCAAAATGCTTGCATCAGGGCATGGCAAACATGACCTATTGGAGTCCATTGTGAGAGAGGGTGTGACAAGTGGAAGACAAAGTCCTGTTCCACAACCTTTATACAGGCAAGCAGACAGAGGGAATGGGAGTCAGTGTCGGGAAGGCCATTTTTTAAATGTGACCTGTGGTTGAAGTTCAAATAAAAGTGTGTGTGTGTGTGTGAGATGAAACAGCTAGCTCACTAGTCTTTACTTGATTTGAATTTGTTCTGCTGCAGACAAACAACCGGACTACACGTGCCCCTATCCCGTCCCTGACCGTGAGAAGACACATGCTAGCAACTCCAAAGTCATTTATCAGTTCGTTACATTTAAAGCTACAATAGAGAAACAAGTCTGAAAATAAAAAGTTATTAATGAAAGAAAATCTTTAAGGGTTCTTTTGTCACAGGAGGACAAAGGGCTACCGATATCTGTTCACATGCCTGGTGTTCACGTTCACGTGCCTGGTGTAGGCTACTGTGGGAGTGTGTGTGTGTCCACTGACCCGGTGACAGTGAGTGGCTGCGGGAAGCTGAGCAGGATGAAGTCTTCAGCGTTAGGGGTCAGGCCCCAGAAGAAGTCCTGGCCCTCGTAGGCCCTCTCCAGGGTGTGCTGCTGGTAGTGCTTCAGACTACTGCTCAGCTCTGCCCGGGGGTTACTGTGGGCAGCAAACAGTGGCGCCTTCCCAAAGTCCTTATCCTGCTCAAACACAATGGAGAGAGAGAGACATTTGAATTATAACTGCCACTAACTGAGTTTATATTGCACAAACACACCAGAGAGAGATAATCTTACTTTCAGTTTCTGTACTTTCCCAGGCAGAGAGGAGTGAAGGCCTACATGTTGAAACAGAGAGGGTTTATATCTCAGCTTGAGCAGGCCCTTCTGCAGGTTGCAGTCTTTCTGGACGGGACAGAACAAGATGAAAAGCCCATCAACTCTCCATCCAATAAAGGAATTGTTCACTCACAAGGTTTGTGAGATGCGTGGACTCTACATTAGATCATCGTTTGCATCTCATCCTCTTGAACAGAATACTTTATTTTGCTGAGCACAACTCACCGCATCTTTTTCTGGGTTGCAAGCCTTCACCCACAGAATGTGGTCCAACAGCCAATCAATGGGCTTGTCTTTGTGGAACATCAGAAAGAACTCTGCTATCATTGGTAGATCACGGGCTCGGAACATCTTGCCTGATGCAGACACAAACACACACACAAACCCATAAATGAAATTAAAATGACTTTATGACAAGGAAGAAGAGTCATGAGTGTATTGTACCTACCAGTGGAGGCTGGTGAGGGGAGGACGGCTCATAATAATGGCTGGAATGGAGTAAATGGAATGGTATCAAACACATGGTATCCATTCACTCCATTCCAGCCATTATTATGAGCCGTCCTCCCCTCACCAGCCTCCACTGGTACATATCCACATCTGTGAGTGTAAATAACCTCATTAACAAAAGGTAATAAATAAACTGCATGTGTTCACCTGCTTTCGTTTCCACCGTTGTCGTACAGTAGAAACAAGTGTTAATCTAAAAACGATCAACTACGACCTCCTTTTCCAGACACACACACACGAGCACAGACTCACCGATGAAGCCGAGCTGAGAGAACTCCAGCAACATCCAGTCATCCGAGGCCAGTGATCTGACGTATGTTTTCATGGCCTGAGAGTATCCAGGCTTAGCCACAATGTCATCTTCCAACTGAGAACACATATTTTTTCCAATGAGGATGTGTTCATAAAAATATGATTTCAATTCACTTTCTAAATTCACATTTAAATGGTACAACTCACATGCAGTTACACAGACAGACTGACTGACTGACCAATCAGAGAAGTTGAACTCTTCCCCCCCCCACCTGTACATAGTAGGTTCCCTTCTCATGTGCGTAGAGCATCAGGAAGCTGTAGTCCAAGTTCTGCTTGGTGCGCCATCTGAAAACAACCACAATACAAACCACTTACTGCGGGTATAGATGATGTGTTAGACTTTTTTATTTTCATGGTTTTAAGACCACACATCTGTATGGGTTGGGTTGTCTTAGGTTGGGTTGTGTTGTGTTTGGTTGTGCATGCGTCCGTTTCTCACTTGACTCTATCCTTGGAGTCTCCAAAGGTTTCCCTGAGTCTGCGGAAGTTGGGGTAGAAGTACTGAGAAGGGGACACTACCTCCAACAGGCCTGAGTGCACATCCTTAGGAAAACTACAGCCACACACAACAGGCAAACACACAGGTAAACTACAAAACACATTGAAGAAAGACTAACAAAAAGAAAAACAGCCAAAACAGTCCAACTAAAATCCCAAACAACCAAAATGTCTCACTTATGCTTTATGAGTTCTGCTACGGTGTTGACGTATCCTGCATCCGTCTGAAATAAAGAGACAGAGAGAAGGGGAAATGAATGAGAAGGGGGAATCCAGTGAAAGTTTAAACATGAGGTCATATTACTAAGAGTGGTGTGTTCGTGTGCAATAGAATCAGTGTAGATGAAACATGAGAGGTACAATATACTGAAGGTGTCTTGTGTCTTGACTCCTGTGTGTGATCATATCCTCAGACACACAACCACTACGCAACCACTACGCAACCACTACACAACCACTACGCAAAGTTACCATCAATTGGGCAAACCTTTGAGTTGGAATGCAAACATGCAAAGCAGTTGCAGGGTAGTTGTGACGCGAGTGATCACAGTTGAACATTAGGAGCTGAAACGGCCTTAGGTCTTGAAATCAAGAACAGGAAATTCCCGTTACGTGCCCGTCAGTTTCTGTAGTTCAAGTCTAGTGTTAAAGCATACACACCTCAGGTCCTGAAAGGCAGGGTCACACATTCAATAGGTTTAGCAGGTCTTTTGTTAGAAACGAATCACTTTCTTTTTCTCATTCTAATCCCTCAATTTTCTGCTTTAATAATAATAAGTCGGTCGGTTTGACCCTAGGGAGAGACCTGGCCAAAGTCTGGGTCCCCAACCCACATTTATTAAATTTTTATTCAGCTAGGCAAGTCAGTTAAGAAAAAAATATTATTTACAATGACAGCCTACATCGGCCAAAACCTAACCCGGGTTTATGGAACTCCCAATCACAGCCAGTTGTGATACAGCCTGGAATCGAACCAGGGTCTGTAGTGACGCCTCTAGCAAGGAGATGCAGTGCCTTAGACCGCTGCGCTACTCGGGAGCACGCGTTACCCCATCTACAAAGTCCCTTCCTCTTATGCTTAACATCTAGAAAGACACTTCTAAATGACCTGATGGGGCCCCAATTGTCATTGACTTTAAGTGAGGTTTGATTGGCAAAGACTGTCACGTGTGTCCATGTGCCTCTATCAGGGTACGTGAGCAAGTTACCTCGGCAACAAAGACGATGATGACGGTGTCTTCTCGTTCAGAAGGTGAAAGGTCGTAGAGGAGGGAGTTCAGGGTGCTAACCAAGTAGCTCTGCTTCTGACGCTTCACCGTAGGGATCCCCAATACCAGGGACACTGACGCATACACACACAGGGAGGGAAGGAAGGAAAGAACACAGTAAATAGCCTTATCTGCTGCAGATTTCAAATTTCCAGAGCTATTGATAACACAGGTGACGTTCTGGTGAAGAAGGAGTAAAGTCCACACAGAGCAGGGAGGGTGAGGTGGGTGGATAGAGGTTACAGGGTGAAATCCACACCAGGTTGTGTAGCCTCTCACTTTAACACAAGCCCTCCTGTTTGTCAAAGAGAACATGTTTACGCAGACACATTTTTACATGTAATACATTTCTACACACACACACACACACACACACACACACACACACACGCACGCACGCACGCACACACACACACACACGCACCAGGGATTAAGACAGAAGGAAGAGTCTTTCACCTCCAGTCCGGCCCTGTCCCAGGACGACGTTAGGATTCAGGCTGTCTGCGTGGTCCCGTAGGTGGGGCAGGTAGAGGTAGGCATTGGGCAGTCTGGAGGAAAGCAGACCGAGTCTTCTCTTTATCAGTCCTTCTACACTCCACACCACCAGAAACCAAACCAAACACACAATGAACGGTCAGACATAAAAAACACTTAATCCTTTATTATTACAGCAGCAAATGACCTGTGAGAGGTCATTGGATTAGCATTGTTGGCAATGTTTAAAAGGCTTATCTTGGATTTCACAAAAGTAAACAAACTTGGGAGGAGAGAGAGATGCAAATAAGGAAAGAGAAAGAAAGAAAGAAAGAATGAAAGAAAGAAAGAAAGAGAAAGAAAGAAAGAAAGAAAGAGAAAGAAAGAAAGGAGAGAAAGGAGAAAAAGGAGAGAAAGAAAGAGAGAGGGAAAACACTGCCATGGACCAAATACATGTTGATTCAGGAGGGGTAGTTTGATTTCTGCCCGTCTGTGACCAGCACTGAACATGAATTGAAAGTAAAGGATCGTCCTCAAACTGGATCCACAAAGTACAACGAGCCTTTACATAGATGACAACATGACTGTCCTGTCACCTATGATCTAAATGTATACTGATGATAACTTGGCTCTGTCACCTCACCTGTGACATTAGTGGAGGAGTTGTTGTTCGGTATGGTGAGGTTCCTCAGGCTGGTCAGCAGACTGCTGAGCTCCCTGTACACCAGCTCCCCCCTGGACTCTGCAGCCAGCAGACGTTCATACAGCTGGATCATCTTAGGGTCGTAGGGGGGTTCACCCTTGTCTACCCACACACACACAAACACGCACCCACATATGCATGACAGAAAGAGTCGGGAGGAGAGATAGAAACGTTAAGAGAGTGGATAACAGTTACAAGTCTATGTTTAATGCATGGATTTGAAAAAACTTCAGTGACATCACATTTTTCTGAAGTATTGAGTAGTTGGGTGCAGGATAACAAAAGGTATAGCTCAGCAAACTGCATGTACAGTAGAATAACCACACACACAAACACACACACGCTTTACTCCTCCCCAAAAAATGAATTAAGATAATCCTCCCATAGCCCCATTCCACTGCCGGAATTTCCATGACAACCCCATTCATACAACATAGTTCCTCAAAGGACACTCCTGGTGTTTTAGTTGCCGGGTTAAAGCAGGAAAGGGGCAAGTGGAATGGTGTGTACATTTTCCAGAAAACAAAGGAATTCACACTTTAGCAGTCTTTCTTTAAGTCATTGAAGTATTACATCATGTAAAAGTGGTACCATGGTATAACGTCACCATTACTTTTACTCTGTGTGTGCATGTGTGTGTGTGAGAGAGAGAGGGGAGAGAGAGAGCGCGAGAAGAGAGAGAGGAGCTAGAATCAAATTGATGTTTGTCGCACCTGGTGTACATTTCTGATTGTAAGAACAGATTGAGTGATCTGGTGTTGCAGAATCATGAAAATAGGCCTAACTCCAGATTGGAACCATTGGAGGGTATATACAGTTGAAGTCAGAAGTTTACATACATTTAGGTTGGAGTCATTAAAACTCGTTTTTCAACCACTCCACAAGTTTCTTGTTAACAAATTATAGTTTTGGCAAGTCGGTTAGGACATCTACTTTGTGCATGACACAAGTCATTTTTCCAACAATTGTTTACAGACAGATTATTTCACTTATAATTCACTGTATCACAATTCCAGTGGGTCAGAGGTTTACATACACTAAGTTGACTGTGCCTTTAAACAGCTTGGAAAACTCCAGAAAATTATGTCATGGCTTTAGAAGCCTCTGATAGGCTAATTGACATTATTTGAGTCAATTGGAGATGTACCTATGGATGTATTTCAAGGCCTACCTTCAAACTCAGTGCCTCTTTGATTGACATCATGGGAAAATCAAAAGAAATCAGCGAAGACCACTGAAAAAAGATTGTAAACCTCCACAAGTCTGGTTCATTCTTGAGAGAAATTTCCAAACGCCTGAAAGTATCACATTCATCTGTACAAACAATAGTACGCAAGTATAAACACCATGGGATCACGCAGCCGTCATACCGCTCAGGAAGGAGATGCGTTCTGTCTCCTAGAGATGAATGTACTTTGGTGCGAAAAGTGCAAATCAATCCCAGAACAACAGCAAAGGACCTTGTGAAGGTGGGGACAAAGATTGTACTTTTTGGAGAAATCTCCTCTGGTCTGATGAAACAAAAATAGAACCGTTTGCCCATATTGACCATCGTTATGTTTGGAGGATAAAGGGGGAGGCTTGCAAGCCGAAGAACACCACCCCAACCGTGAAGCATGGGGTGGCAGCATCATGTTGTAGGGGTGCTTTGCTGCAGGAGGGACTGGTGCACTTCACAAAATAGATGGCATCATGAGGAAACAAAATTATGTGGAAATATTGAAGCAACATCTCAAGACATCAGTAAGGAAGTTAAAACTTGGTCGCAAATGGGTCTTCCAAATGGACAATGACCCCAAGCATGCTTCCAAAGTTGTGGCAAAATGGCTTAAGGACAACAAAGTCAAGGTATTGGAGTGGCCATCACAAAGCCCTGACCTCAATCCTATAGAACATTTGTGGGCAGAACTGAAAAAGCGTGTGCGAGCAAGGAGACCTACACACCTGACTCAGTTACACCAGCTCTGTCAGGAGGAATGGCCCAAAATGTACTCAACTTATTGTGGGAAGCTTGTGGAAGGCTACCCAAAACATTTGACCCAAGTTAAACAATTTAAAGGCAATGCTACCAAATACTAATTGAGTGTATGTAAACTTCTGCCCCACTGGGAATGTGATGAAAGAAATAAAAGCTGAATTAAAACATTCTCTCTACTATTATTCTGACATTTCACATTCTTAAAAGTAAGTGGTGATCCTAACTGACCTAAAACAGAGAATTTTTACCAGGATTAAATGTCAGGAATTGGAAAAACTGAGTTTAAATGTATTTGGCTAAATCAATATATAAAATATACTGAACAAAAATATAAACGCAACATGTAAAGTATTAGTCCCATGTTTCATGAGCTGATATAAAATATCCCAGAAATGTTCCATATGCACAAAAAAGCTTATTTGTCTCAAATGCTGTGCACAAATTTGTTTACATTCCTGTTAGTGAGCATTTATCCTTTGGGAAGATAATCCATCCACCTGACAGGTATGGCATATCAAGAAGCTGATTAAACAGCATGATCATTACACAGGTGCACCCTGTGCTGGGGACAATAAAAGACCACTCTAAAATATGCAGTGTTGTCACACAACACAATGCCACATATGCAACCAATTTTGAGGGAGCATGCAATTGGCATGCTGACTGCAGGAATGTCCACCTGAGATGTTGCCAGAGAATTTAATGTTAATTTCTCGACCATGTTGTTTTAGAGAATTTGGCAGTACATCCAATCGGCCTCACAACCGAAGACCATGTGTAACCACGCCAGCCCAGGACCTCTACATCTGGCTTCTACACCTGTGGGATTGTCTGAGCACAGCCACCCTGACAGCTGATGAAGCAGTAGTATTTATGTCTGTAATAAAGCCCTTTTTGGGGGGGGAAATATATTCCTATTGGCTGGGCCTGGCTCCTCAGTGGGTGGGCCTATGCACTCCCAGGCCCACCCATGGCTGCGCCCCTGCCCAGTCATGTTAAATCCATAGATTAGAGCCTAATGAATTTATTTAAATTGACTGATTTCCTTATATGAACTGTAACTCAGTAAAATCGTTGAAACTGTTGCATGTTTCGTTTATATTTTTGTTCAGTGTATTTATCTTTAAATATTACCATTCGAAAACAATAGAAAACTGATACAACAGTTCTGCACAAGCGTTTCACCTTTTGAAAGTTTGTAGCCTAATAACTAGTGTTACACGTGCGACATTTTACCATTTCCATTATAAGCGGTGAACCAGGTTAGAGAGAGAAAAACAGAAGCCAGAAGACATCCAAATTTGACATGAGTGAGCCTCATCTCATCTCTCAAACTGTCAATAGAAATATTCCGTCTGATTTTGGTCTATGACGAATACAGCGCTGCCGTTGCGTTCAAATGATAATCCACGCAGGTTACTCTCGCTCCTGTCATGACACTGCAAACTATGTAGCCCCAGGTTAGTCGTCAGAAAGTCCGTGCCTAGACAGTGTGCACTGATGAAAGCCTGAAAGTCACTCCCTTAAATCTACATATAGTTTGACATACAACGACAACCCCTGGCTAGCCAACTAACTCAGGACGTGTGACATTTTCCTGGAAAAGTGATGACACTTGAGCTGCACAGTCTTTCAATTGTGTTCTCAACCCCATCTGCTGGGCATATTTGGAACTGCGGGATTTTTATTCCAGAGTGGTTCGTTTTTCTACCAAGTCCTACCGAGAAAAAACAACACCTTGAAATGTCAATAGATGGATTCTCACTTCTCTCCGTATTGCTCAGTTTGGCCTGCCAGCAAACTCTAGGAATTGTCAGGGTGGTTCCAAACTTCTTCCATTTAAGAATGATGGAAGGCCACTGTGTTCTTGGGGATCTTCAATGCTGCAGATATATAAATGTAAAGATATATAAATGTATGCACGATAGCACACGATCGCAGCCGGCTTGTGTTCCGTGCCACTCTTGCCAGGCTGGGAAGGGATGTGTAGTTGTTTTTTAAATATATTTCTGTAGGTAGGAAAATTAACCCAATCAAAACGGAAAGCTCCTTGAAAGAGATAATATGCCAGTGTAACAGTGTAACTTTATTGTGATTACCAGGACGTGTACTCAGATTTTATTTGATTTGATGATTGTTAAGCCAATGGGTTTTTTGTTTTAGTTTCATCTTGCCTTCACCTACTCAACATGGCATCTTATTGGCTGATTTGCGTAGCTTGCTTACGAGGGAGGATGTTTCATTAGAATCGTCCCAGTGAACAAGCACCAAACCAGCGGTAAATTGTTGGTTGCAAAGCACTGTTCGTCAAATGATTTTGATACTCCCAAGTGATGATTTAAATGTACAATTTATATCAATTTGTTTGTAAATGTTATTAGAACGTCACACATAAGATGCAGCGTTTTTTTGGTGCATATTTGTTTTGCATTTTGTTGTAGAGAATTCCAGTTTATACTAGCTAGCAACTGACTGTGTCTGGTGGGGAGGGTTCGTATATTTTGTACAGTGCGTGAGTTGGATGGTGAACTGTGCATTGCATGACGTGCAATTTTGTGCTGTTTCTATCAGAGGTACATTGTTCAAAGTATTATATTGTATATTGTAATTGTTATATTATTTTGTTAACTACATTGCCCAGTGAACAAGTGTAACAGTATAACTTTAGACCGTTCCCGTTCCCTCGCCCAAACCCGGACCCTCTGCACACATCAACAACAGTCCCCCACGAAGCATCGTTACCCATCGCTCCACAAAAGCCGCGGCCCTTGCAGTGCAAGGGGAACTACTACTTCAAGGTCTCAGAGCAAGTGACGTCACCGATTGAAACGCTATTTAGCGCGAACACCGCTAACTAGCTAGCCATTTCACATCCGTTACACAAGCACCAAACCAGCATGCGTGAGTGCACAGTTGAATGGTGAGCTGTGCATTGCAGGATATGCAATTTTGTGCTGTTTCTATCAGAATAAATCTCCATGACTGGTGCCACAAGTCGGAGCTCGTGTCGATGATTGATTGTACACAACGCAAGAAGAGTACTGTTACACCAGGCCTATTGGACGAAAGTCAATGGTGGCCTATTGTATAGATAATAGAACGAAAATGAACGAAAGTTTTAGGAGATCTGATTTTTAGTTTATAAATACTTTGCTACAATGACAGACTTAGCTACCCATATTGTTCCTTTCTGTTAGCATGTGCACTTAGTAAGTACACCATCATGCTTTCGAGATACCTGTCTTTTCAGATTCCACAATGAATATGTAGTTGTGGACACTACTTGACCGCAGTCCCTCTCTTGCTCTTGGTCCTCCTCATCTTCGTAAGTCACCTTGATTTTTCACCTGTGTGTTTTATAATTTCTTTATGAAAATATTTAGCATACTAGATGACAGTAGCTAACGCAAGGGGCTATAGCAGCACACAAGTAGACTACAAATGCATGCTGGGGCGGGCATGCCCTGAGCTCATGAAGTGAGCGCTACTGGAGTGAAATTGGAGCTGGCGAGAAGGCCAGCTCACTCCACGCTCCAGTCAAATTGGACACGCTCCTCGGCTCCAGCTCCGCTCTGCTCACCTACTCTGTGTTTTGAAACCCACCTGATGGGTATTTTTGGAACGGCGTGTTTTTTATTCCAGTGTGGTTACTTTTTCTACACAATTGATTTGATATTTGATATAACGAGGTACTACAGACAAAAACATAGAAATGTCAATAGGTTATGAATGAAAGATGGTGAGAAACACAGGCTTCATACAAACAGGCTGATTTTCTGCTAGATCTTGTGTCAAATGAGTGGCAGGCAGTTATACTAATGTTTGAGTCTGAGTGAGTGAGACACAACCCATAACAGCGCAGATTTCACCATTCATAGTAAAAAATAAAATAAAAACTAGCAAAATATTTCAGTCAGTTTTATTTCTCTCCTAACAATATCTCCTGTGAACATGATTATAGCTCCAGTTTTCCATATTCCAGCTCTTAGTTTTATTTGGTCTCATTCTTCTTTGTCTCGGGGCAAAACTCTGCAGAGAGAAGACAATGAAGGAAAGAAAGATTTAGATTTGGATCACAATGTCAATGTTGCAACGTTATTTCATCTGTAGACATTGTACCTGCAACGCCATCATAGATGAACTGTGCAGGCTGAGGGAACTTGAGGCACTCGGCTTGTTTTCTGATTGGCTCCAGCTCTGATTCATGCAGTTTGCCAGTCTTTCCTGGAAAAGGGAAAATAAAATGGCTTTTTAAACATAGCAATCGGGTAAATTCTGACAAAGATAAACACCCACAAACACCCCACTCCCACTTCACCTACACAACCACCTACTCAAAAGCACACACACACACCTACCAAAGATATAGAAAGATCGGACCATTCGGATGGGCACTCCTGCTACGGTAATGGTGTTACTGAAGTGCATGACGAGACAGTCAGGGCAGGCTTGCAGGAAGTGTGCCTTGGAAATTCCATTATCCTCTATGTAAAAAAATAATAATACACACACAGTAACTCTCAGCATAATTTCTATTTGATAATCTGCCATTAGCATAGGATGAATTGAAGCAGCCTGTTAACCACTTCTGGTCTGGGATAGCTACATATTTAGCTACAGTACAGTATTTCACTAACACTTGAAAGGGAAAGGTACGACGGATCTGACTTACTTAACTGCTGTATGGTGTTCTCTACAATGGACATATTCATTATGGAGTAATTAACACAGGTGTCATCACTGAAAGATAAGAGGATATGTTCTATTAGATTCAGAGATTGCCTCATGTCTCAACTGTCAGTGGTCCAGATGTGTTCATCAAACCTATGACAAAGCAGTAGAGTAAGGAACCACTCACATCATGTTTCCCTGTTTGAAAAGCACACTCTTGTCGCTTGATGTTGCTCGTAGTTCCACCTTGGAGCTTTTTCCCATTTTCAGTTTTTCGGCATAACCTTCATCATCTGAAAACGCCTCGATGAGAATCCATTCACCAAAGACCTGTAGGGAAACATACATCACACTGGCATTCACTTTTTCAGTTGAGAACTTGCTACATAGACATTACATATTATAAGCATGATATAAACACATAACGGCTCATAGATTTTTATAATAACTAATACAGCATCATAACTGCCAGCTTTAAGTAAAGTGTTACCAAAGACTATATACAATATGCAAGATCAAGGTGAAGGCAAGCGTCATGGGTAGTCTAGTGGTGATGCTACAGCCTCTGGCATCCATGTCTTCAGTGTCAGCATGGATATGAATCTCTCCTACTGCCCTTTGACACAACCCCTTCCATCCTTTCGCAGTATGCATTCAATCAAATCAGAAAATATAAATTCCCACTCCTTAAAAAAAGTATAGGTCTGACACCCACCGTGTTGAGCTTGTCGGCAGGGAGTGGTTTGACCATTTTACCACAGTCCTCCTCAGTCAGTGGCTCAGTCGGTGGTGCCGCGGTCACCCTGCTCACTGCCAGCAGAGCCAGGAGAGCCACACCGTAGTAGTACACAACACACATGGTGGAAACTGGAACCTTATCGGAGCCACAGAACCACCCTCTAATATAGCTACAGCCTGTGGTTTGACTTTGTCCTGAGTGTGTTACAGGGTGATCCGGGTTGCGTACGAAATGGCACTCTATTCCCTATATAGAGCACTACCTTTGACCAGGGTAGTGCCGTTAAAGGGGAATAACGGCACATTTCTAAACTGTGTCTATGTTCCTAAATCCCTCTGACTTGTTGGACTGTCTGTCAAAGTGCGCACCTCTCACGCAGGGAGAGCGAGCTACAGTATGTCACAGGGTTACGAGGTCCCCCACATAGAACTTTGTTGAAAAATGCAAATGTACGAAATATAGAAACATTCTGACACAGCAAAAACACCCCATTGTGAGATATAGCTAATACATTTTGTGATATATTTGGTCGCGGTTTCACAGTTTTACCTTTTCTGAGATCTCTGCTTATAGAGGAGACAGCAGCCAGCTCATGCAACAACACACACGAGGAGGCTACTCATAAACACAACACACCGGAAGGTTTCAAACTTGTCAACCTCAGACTTGAACGCATCACCCAACACAACACACAACTTTTACTATTGTCACAGACGCATCATCAGACCTCGGCAGTAGCCTATTTCATTTCTCTCTTTCCATGCTCTGGAAACTAAGCAGATCACACTGTGCTCTAATGATGGCATCGTAGCCACACTAATACACTAGAATATAATTGTCGATCTGATGTTCAAAACTGTGTTCACAACCTTAATCTCCTAAATGATGTTTCTGGTGTATTTTGTTTGAATTTTCAAATATATTGCGCATTAGGATAAGGTTTTTACCTGGCGCGAGTCCACCCTGGCTCGAGTCCGATGCACAAATCAACACACATAACGAGCTCGAGAATTGTATACCGAAGCAATGTTTCACCCATATTTTATAAGAAATTATAAACTCGGTGGTTCGAGCCCTGAATGCTGATTGGCTGACATCCGTGGTATATGAGACCGTATACCAAGGGTATGACAACATTTTTACTGTTCTAATTACGTTGGAAACCAGTCGCTTGTGTCGTCCTTAGCCGTGGTATATTGGCCATATAACACACCTCCTCGGGCCTTATTGCTTAATTATAAACTGGTTTGAGCCCTGAATTCTGATTGGCTGACAGCCGTTGTATATCAGATCGTATACCACGGTATGACAATACATTTATTTTTACTGCTCTAAATACGTTGGTAACCAGTTTATAATAGCAATAAGTCACCTTTGGGGTTTGTAGTATATGGCCAATATACTACGGCTAAGGCTTGTGTCCAGGCACTCCGCGATGCGTCATGCATAAGTTCACCCCTTAGCCATGGTATATTGGCCATATACCACACCCCCTCGTGCCATATCGCTTAAATATCCACCTACCTTTGTCATGTCAACCATCCATCCAAATCAAATAATTCCAGGTGTCAGTCTTCTGTCTTTCTAAACTTTCACGTAGCCTATTCCCATGAAATGGCTGTTGATTGCCGTTATCATTAATCAATACATGACTTTCAAGGACTAGGGTATTTGATGCAAACTGACTATAAGAATACTTAAAAAAATATATACAATATATATATCCTACATTATCACATTCTCTTGCTCACTCGAGAAAGAGAGTTTGGCCATGGCTTGCAAACCAAATTTGGTAAATGATTGTCATTATTCTACCAATTTGAAAATGTAAATATAGGCTAATAATAAATGTAATAATAGCATATTTGATCTACCCCAATGAAAACTTGGACAGTGAGCATAAATCGCATTTCGATAGATGCGTGCATCAGTACCCGCAACTTAAATTAATTTACAAGAATATGTTTGCTTATAAGGGCCCAAGGCGAGACCCAAATGCAGACAAATGGTTGAGCTCCAATATTTATTATAGCAAAAGGGGTAGGCAAAAGGCAGGTCGGGTACAGGCGAGAGTTCATAAACCAGGTCAGAGTCCAAACGGTGCAAGACGATAGGCAGGCTCGAGGTCAGGGGCAGGTGGAGTGGTCAGGCAGGCGGGCTCCGAGTCAGGACAGGCAAGGGTAAAACCCAGGGGGGTGAGAAAAGAGAGACTGGAAAAAGCAGGTGCTGAGACACAAAAACGCTGGTTGACTTGACAAACAAGACGAACTGGCACAGAGAGACAGGAAACACAGGGATAAATACACCAGGGATAATAAGCGGCACCTGGAGGGGGTGGAGACAAGCACAAGGACAGGTGAAACAGATCAGGGCGTGACATCGCTGTCAGCTGGCTACTGTAGCCAAGTTACAATCTAATGAAACATTTGTTACATAAATTAATATTTTAGCCCATATGTGTCATCCAATGAAGTGGCCGTTATGTTGCATTTACTAGTCTTTCCCTCACATTTTAGTGGATATATTTAGCCGTAATGTCTGATCACACCATGCAACGAGGGATGTATACATTTCAATTTTTTGTTTTTTGATTTTGTTTTCAATGAGGGATGTAGCCTACAGTCAGGGAGGGAAGATGGACAATGTTGATGGGCAGGTGAAATTATGTCCAATTGTGTTGCAAGATAAAAGTGGATGGCAGGATTAGGTCAGCCTCTTTCCTCCTTGCTTGGCAGAGATCTCAGGTAAATGGTGAACCCACAACTCAAATTTATCACAAATGTATGCCATATCTCACAATCGCTTGGACTTCACAAATGTAGTATTTTCGCTGTGACACAGGTGGATTGGCCATCTGGCAATTCTGGCAAATGCCAGATGGGGTGGACCATTTTTACTTGAATGGGCTGGTTGAAAAATAATGAAATAGTGACATGACATGGCCGGTGGCTGTTCATATTTTTGCACAATTTCTGTGTTGTTCTAATCTATAATGAGCCTTTAGCTGATCAGTGGGCAACGGTTGGCCCCAAATGTATTTATATGTATTTGGAAACCATGTGTTTGATGCCATTCCAGTTGCGCCGCGCCGGCCATTATTTTCAGCCGTTCTCCCCTCAGCAGCCTCCACTGTTGGTGGCACACGCAGTAATCTGGGCTGGTGTGGATAAAATGCCAAGGCCGAATTCTTGTCCCAGTCTGCCCCTACTGTGACAGAATGTTGATATTCTTCATAGATTTGCTTATTCCACAAAGTTCTATCTAGCGCTGCAGTGAGTGAGGGGCTGGATAACTCTGTGACATACTGTAGCTCGCGCTCTAGCTCTACCTCGCTCTCCCTGAATGAGAGAGGTACGCACTTTGACAGAAAGTCCAACAACGAGTCAGACAGGTTTAGGAACATAGACACATTTTTGAAATGTTCCGTTATTCCCCTTTAAGTTGAATAGAGTTGATCCTGGGGCTATGGATTCCACCATGGGTACCGTGACAGCGTTCAGGAACTCAGAAATGCTTTGGTAACTTTGATAATGATTAATGCATTTTGTGTTTATTTAATCCTAGAGCTGCTGTCTTCTGTGTGTTTGGTTTTGGTAATGGACCATAGTACAAGGTTATGCATGGAAATGTAGCTTTGTGTTTGGCCTTAATGTGAATCCCATTTTCTAATGAACAACCTCACTGTGTACAAACTACTGCCTGCCTGCCTGCCTGCCTGCCCGCCCGCCTGCCCGCCCGCCCGCCTTCCCTGGAAAGAGGAAAATAAACTAGTTGATTCCATGACTTGATTGACTTGGGTTCCTGGTTTTCAAAAGCTTTTGGGTAAATGTTTGGGTAATATTTGGCCATTCGAGACGTCTCAATAGCACATGTGCGCACACACACCTACCAAAGATATAGAGAGATCAGATATGCACTCCGGCCATGGTACTACTGCTGTGCATGGCGAGACAGTCAGGGCAGGTTTGCAGTAAATGTCCTGCGGAAGTCACATTATTCTCTATGTAAGAAAACACACAGCAACTCTTGGAGTAATTTAACAGCCTCTTTTCTATCTGAAATCTGGTATAGGATGTTGACAGAGGAGTTTTCCATCATTGTCAAAGGAAATGAGATGATCATTAGATAGCTACACTTTAATAGGCTTATCTGAGAGCTGTATGTCTCTTCACATAGCCACTGTGTCTAACAATACATTACACAAGGGATTGGAAACAAAGCTGTAGAGAGTTACTATAAACTTACATCAAGTCTCCCTGGAGGAGGAGGACTATCTTGTTGTGGGAACTGGGAAAGAATTCAATCCAGCAGCTGTTGGTCTTTCTCAGTATGGCATTGAACATCTCATGGTCCAGGAAACCCTTGATGAAGACCCACTTCCCGAAGATCTGTGGTGAAATGTATTGGTCTGTTATTTAATTTCATACATTTCTATTTGTGTGGTGAGCATAGTGCCGGAGGGCAGAGGTTGTATTCTGCCTATAAACACGGGTCAATAAATTGGAGTCAAATGCCTTTTAAACTCCTTTAGATTCAGTTTACAAATTGGAAATCATCACTATTTCTAACATACCACAACACCACTATGGCTTAGGCCCACTTTATAGATATACAGTTGAAGTCGGAAGTTAACATACACTGAGGTTGGAGTCATCACTCCACAAATTTCTTGTTAAACTATAGTTTTGGCAAGTCAGTTAGGACATCTACTTTGTACATGACACAAGTCATTTTTCCAACAATTGTTTACAGACAGATTATTTCACTTATAATTCACTGTATCACAATTCCATTGGGTCAGAAGTTTACATACACTAAGCTGACTGTGCCTTTAAACAGCTTGGAAAATTCCGAAAAGGATTTCATGGCTTCAGAAGTTTCCGATAGGCTAATTGATATCATTTGAGTCAATTGGAGGTGTACCTGTGGATGTATTTTAAGACCTACCTTCAAACTCGGTGCCTCTTTGCTTGACATCATGGGAAAATCAAAAGAAATCAGCCAAGACCTCAGAAAAAATAGGACCGTGTACTATGGGACCACGCAGCCGTCATACCGCTCAGGAAGGAGACTCGTTCTGTCTCCTAGAGATGAATGTACTTTGGTGCGAAAAGTGCAAATCAATCCCAGAACAACAGCAAATGACCTTGTGAAGATGCTGGAAACAGGTGCAAAAGTATCTATATCCACAGTAAAACGAGTCCTATATCGACATAACCTGAAAGGCTGCTCAGCAAGGAAGAAGCCACTGCTCAAAAACCGCCATCAAAAAGCCAGACTACGGTTTGCAACTGCACATGGGGACAAAGATCGTACTTTTTGGAGAAATGTCCTCTGGTCTGATGAAACACAAATAGAACTGTTTGCCCATAACGACCATTGTTATGTTTGGAGGAAAAAGGGGGAAGCTTGCAAGCCGAAGAACACCATTCTAACCGCGAAGCATAGGGGTGGCAGCATCCTGTTGTGGGTGTGCTTTGCTGCAGGAGGGACTGATGCACTTCACAAAATTGATAGCATCACGAAGAAAGGAAAATTATGTGGATATATTGAAGCAACATCTCAAGACATCAGTCAGGTAGTTAAAGCTTGGTCGCAAATGAGTCTTCCAAATGATCAATGACCCCAAGCATACTTCCCAAGTTGTGGCAAAATGGCTTAAGGACACATCTTAGGGCTAGGGGGCAGTGTTCGGAAGTTCGGATGAATGACGTGCCCAAAGTAAACTGCCTGTTACTCAGGCCCAGAAGCTAGGATCTGCATATAAGCATTGGTAGCATTGGATGGAAAACACTCTGAAGTTTCTAAAACTGTTAAAATAATGTCTGTGAGTATAACAGAACTGATATGGCAGGCAAAACCCCAAAGAAAATCTATCTGGAAACATTCCACATTCTTAAAATAAGGTGGTGATCCTAACTGACCTAAGACAGGGAATTTTTTACTAGGATTAAATGTCAGGAATTGTGAAAAACTGAGTTTAAATGTATTTGGCTGAGATGTATGTAAACTTCCGACTCACAGTATGCTGGTCTTCCGGTGCGAGCGGTTTGACCAGATGTCCACCATCCTCTGGGGCCGGTGCTGCTGTTCCCACAGACAACAGAGCAAGGAGCAGGGCCACGTAGAGGACACACATTGTGTAAATCAAGATAAACTGAGCCCGCAGAGAAGTAAGTCTTAGCAAGAAGGAAGTGTTGGTTGTCAATGAGCTGAATCACCTTCAATGTATACTGAGGGAAGACTGGTGTGTTTCAAGAGAATGTTTCTCCCCATGTTACGCAATACCGCAGTTACCCAAATCAGCCTGTGGGGCCAAGGCTCCTACTGATCCCCAAGGTCAATTTACATGTGGTTGAACTCTAGGGTGCAGTGACATCATGATTAAACCATTGGACCTCTACAACTATCAATTATTTATTGTTTGTTTGGTTTGGTCAGGGGCTCTATAGGGCAACACCCCAAGAGACATGTTTTGACGGTGAACTATAAACCAAACATTGACTTACTCTTATTGCTTTTAGTATCAAATATAAATTAGACATCTGCACACTGAAGACAATGTTTTATTTTATTTCGTTAGATAACATTTTCTGAAATTGGCCATAATTACACAATCATTGAGATTTGGCTATACAACAAGGTGCAAAGGGATACATTTCACAGATAGACAGAGACGGATTCAAATATCCAAATGTCCAGGACAAACATTCCTCCTTTAGTGTGGAGGGACTTCGTCGTTGTGTCCAAAATTCCCAACTTCCCCTAACCCGTAACCCCTATACCACAGCCCTAAGTGTAGGTATGTGGAATGGATTGTAAGGGTGAATGGAAAACTTTGTCATAGAGGAAGGTGCGAAAGGGCCTAGCACCATTGACAACGGCAGCCACAACCTCTGGCTTGCCTGAATGGGGTGAGAGGAGGAGGCCATTGTAGTTATGGGACGTAGCCATGCGATAGAAGGGGATGAGAGGTGGGAGGCCATCGTAGAGTATTGGGACGTAGCCATGGGACAGACGGGGTTGAGAGGGGGGAGGCCATCGTAGAATATTTTGGCGTAGCCCAACATCACACGGTTATCAGTGGGAAGAGAGTCAATAGCAGGGCACTTATGAACGATGTCACACTCGTGCTGCCTCCTGTTGCTCCATTCAAGCAAGAGCATGGCCAGTTCTCCAGTCCCTCTCTCTCTATGTCTCTGTGTCTGTCCAGGCCCTTCCTCTGGCCTCCCCTCTCTTCTCTCCCCCTCTCGCGGAGCTCCTGCCGTCCAGTAGGGGGATGCAGCGAGAGCGATAGGTCGTCTAGGACAGGTGCGGAGGGGTGAGGGCAGTCCAACCAATCGGTGGCCAGGGATCGGGGATATCCTGCCTCCAGGGCAGAGCCTGGGTAAGGGAACTTCCAATAGGAATCTCCTTTGAAGAGGTAGACGGAGCCTGAGGAAGTGGTATAGGAGGGGGCTTAATGTCTGTTGATATAAACAGACTCACACATGTATTGTACATTACGTGTGGTGTCTCTCACGCATATAATCTTTCATAGTGTCACTCTCATAGAATCTCAGTCTGTTCTCCTCGTTCATCTCTCACTCACTTTCTCTCTCATGCACTCTCTCTTTCTCCCTCTATTTCTTCCTCGCACACTCACCGTCTCTCTCAGTGGTAATCCCATTCACTCCTCCTCTGATAAGGTCAGCCCAGGTGTTACTCTCCTCTTCCTCTCCTCCTCCTGCTTCTCCCTCTCCAATCTCCCCCCACACGGGTCCTTCCTTTGGATCCCACATCAGGCCCTGCTCCACCTCTTCTTCCTCTCCTCCTCCCTTTCCTTCTGTCTCTCCCCATTTCCTCAGAGCTGAGAGGGGGCGGGGGTAGCCCTCCTGGAGAGAGAGGTCATTGAACAGCCAAAACTGGGACTCTACAAAACAAAATGGAAAGAGGCAATGAAGAGTGTCCTCAAGGTTGTGTCTGGTTTATAATTGATTCACATAGAGTATATGATGAGAAACTAGAATCAAGAGCATAGTTTAGTCTGTTGAACAGCACTAATTCTCCTCTGTTGTTAAAGGTCCAATGCAGTGTTTTTTTTCTCAATATCAAATCACTTCTGGGTAACAATTACTGTGATTGTTTTAAATTAAAATGGGATTCAAGCAAGAATTTTGCTTCGACTGTCTGGTAGAGGGGAGGGTAAAACTGAAAATGCGGTCTTTATTGGTAGAGAGGTTTGGAACTGTCTTTCTTATTGGTCTATTAACTAATTTACCACATGAAGATGTCACCAGGCAGGCCAAAACTCCATCCCATCAAAACAGGCAGAAATTTCAGGTGTTTTTTTTCAAACAGCTCATACTATGAAAATGGTCTTATTATAGTTTTCACAATTTCACAGTATTTTCCAACATCGTAGTGTGTGCTGTGACTGGAGTCAGAGGTTACCTACCAGTGATGAATATGATGGCATGGTCTGAGTGTCTCTCCAACACAGCCTGCAGGGGGGGCAGGTTAGGGGGCAGACCCCCCCATAGCCTCCTCACCGAGGCCCCCCGGCCCGACACCAGCCCCCCAGTACTGACCCTCCAAATACTCAGCCCTGCCAGAGAGGGGGGCGGGGGGAATAGAGAGGAATAAGGCAGGATAGTCAGGGGAGTATTGGGTGAAGGACAGATACAGATAAAGAGATGTGAAGTGAGACAGAGAGGAATTCAATACAAAGTCCTGCAGTTGTGGGTACATCCACCAGGGGGCGATCATGCCCGTAGTTTAAAACAAGAGGCTAGGGGAAATAGTCCAACCAATAGGGAGACTACCTACACCACACTCACCTTTAAAGAAGAACGTCTCTCCCCTAATCTTGGCCACTGCATCAAAGCTAGTGTTACAGCGGTCTACAGAATGGCTGAAAGAGAAGGAGAGAGCAACAGAGAGGATGAGAGGGAGGGACAGATGCAGAGATGGAAGAGATAGTTATTGGTTGAATGGCTGCCACTTATCCACTTTTGTTAACCTGTCAGTACCTGTGTTTGTAGTGTGTCAATAATACCTGTGTCGGTGTCGGTGTCCATGTCCATCGCGATGCTGTAGCTGAGGTTCAGGAACCAACCGAGGAACGTCTGTGACCATGAGTTGATTTCTATTACCTGTCAAAACACCTTCCTTTCAGAACTCAGTACAACAACAGGAGGACACACACCCAAATGAAGTGGACAAGTGATAATAAACACAAATACACAGACTGACCATAGAGCCTGGTGATGAGCTCCAGGTCGTTGGGGCCCAGGCGGTAGTTTAGAGGGTCTCCTACGGGGCCCTGGTAGTAAGGTCTCATCACAGAGCGCCTGGCAGACGAGTGGGACAAACCCAGGGCGTGGCCAAATTCATGCACCAGCACGGTGAACAAGTCCGTTCCCTGAGAGGCTGGGGAGGTGTAGAGTTTCAGTTTAGGGGGAATGTTAGTAGTGTCTTGTCTGTGTACATAATATTCAAAAAATGTGTGTCAATAATATTTTCCAAATTGAACCCCTTACTATTGTAAACCTCGGGATGATTAAACAGTGGAGAGTTGATCATAAAATCTACCTAACTTACCAGAGGGCTGCACAGAACTATCACAGTAATGCAAATACTTGCTTTAAACGTTCAGATCTACAGGAAGTTCCTAGGGATAAGGGCTAGTGTTTGGTTTGGTATTGGGCTCTTGAACCCCCAGTAGCTCTTTTTTCTGTCTCTTGGTCTTCTGGCTGTCACTCACCTGGCTGGCGGAACACCCACTCCTCCTCGGCATCTAGGTGTACACCGCCCGCTCTGGCGAGGTCAGAAGGGAAGAAGGCGTGGCCAACAGCTCCTCCTGCACCATCGAAGGGGTAGCCGTCACCATGGAAACCGTGGAGGAAGTCCACCTGCAGATCCGCCCCTTCTGGGCCTCCCACCTGGCAACAGGAGAAACAGGCAGTGAGGTCAGAGGGGGAGGGGAGAGAAAGAGAGTGCAAGAGGGGTAATCTTTGTATTCAACTATCACAAAAAGGAACATCTTGGGAAAGAGACTGACCTCGTGGAACTCCAGCGGGGTTGGCTCTGCCCACACCCTCAGGGCGTAGAACACCAGAGAGCGAATCGTCTCGCGGGAGAGGGAGGAAGAGGTGGGGTATGAACGCAACCTAGGGACATTTATTTGAGAGAAAGAAAGAGAGCGAGGTAGGGAGAGAGAGAGAGAGAGAGAGAGAGAAAATGAGAGAAGCATTACTAGGGAGGATGAGAGAGCTGTAGGGATGACAATTGAGGGATAAGTTGATGAATAAGAGGGTATGTTGGAGGGATAATGAGCAGAAGTCTAAGGAACCTCCAGTTGATGTTCCTTCTTGTCCATGTTGTCACAGCCCTCTTTCTCCTCAGGCCCTGCCCCTCCTGGAGCTGATTGGCCAGTGGTTTGGGCTCCTCCCCTTTGTCTGGCAGTGAACATCGCGGGGCTCGCATCAGAGCTAGCGTCTGCTTATCTGAGAGAGAGAAAGAGAGAGAGAGAAAGGATGGATACAATCACCATCATTTCTCCAACCCCAACCCTCTTATTTTCTCACCTGCAACTCCTGTCTCCTCTAGGCCTGCAAACCTTTGCATGGCGCTAACAGCATGAGTGACAGCTGTCCAGGCTTGTAGCTGTCCAGTGGAGGAGTCCGAGGGCGGGAGGTAGCCATACCTCGTCAGCCAATCCTGGGACAAGACACCAAAATATTGCATTGAGAAGCATCATGTAGTTAGGACTCAGTTGTAAACTACCGAGTTGTGGGTTCATTGTGACAATGTGACAACGTCATGAGCAGCAGAGGTGGTGGTTTTGAGTGGGTAAAGAGAAATCACAGGTTAAGTGGAAATCAGATAAGTAAAAAGCAGGGGTTGACTCGACAGCTCTTCAAAGTGTCTACATAAAGCGTCTAACTCAATAGACCAATCCTGTGAAGGTCCATGACCATATGCACGTGAGCCCAGTTAAGCTTGCTCATCAAGGCAGCTCTAAATGAGTCAAAACCAGATCAAGGCATGTGATGTATTACCTTTGCTAGTGGATTGGTATTCCCTATTTTCTCTATTCACTTTGACTATTTTCACTAGGCCGTAAATAACAACTTGCTGAAATAAATAATTAATTCTGCATGAATAATAAAAACGTCCTTGTTAAAGACCTATACGCCTCTGCATTGTCCCTCACCACCATTCCAGTAGTCTCGTCGTCCGTGGGGGTAACAGGAGCAGAGAATGTGGAAGCTGTTGTGTCCGTTGGGGCAACTGCTGAGCCTTGGACCCCGGCCACGGACACGGTTTGCATGCGCTCGCACACGTACAGGAGGAGAAAACTCCACGCCGCTGCCTTCATCCTGCTGATGTTCACATATTCCAATCAAACTCGGGGAAACAAAGTTGGAGTGAACATTTATCGCCTCCGGACAGTTCAGCCATGCAACTGGTCAAGGTCTATGAGGTGTCATCCGTCCTTCATGGTCGGGTTGACGGTGAAGAGTGAAGGTAAGCCGTGACGTCTCAGAACTTTTTGCCACTGCTCGTGAAACCAGTCAAACGCTCTGGGAATGGGAGGGAGAAACCACCGGTTTACATTGTTGGTTTTATGCTATTGTTGCCAAAGAAAACATTGACACAGTTTATGTTAAAGGCTTTAAATGACTACGAAGCTTGGCTTTGCACCATATGGCACAAATATTTCAAACATGCAAGAAGAACTGCCCCTGCCTACCTTCAAGCTATGCTCAAACCCTACACCCCAACCCGAGCAGTCCGTTCTACCACCTCTGGTCTCTTGGTCCTCTCACCCCTACGGGAGAGCAGCTCCCGCTCAGGCCAGTCCAAGCTTTCCTCGATCCTGGCACCCCAATGGTGGAACCAGCTTCCCCCTGAAGCTAGGACAGCAGAGTCCCTGCCAATCTTCTGAAAACACCGGAAACCATACCTCTTCAAAGAGTATATTTTTTTGCAACAAAGCATCCTTCACTCATGCTGCAGAACATACCCTCGTAAAACTGACTATCCTGACAATCCTCGACTTCGGCGATGTCATTTACAAAATAGCTTGCAGCACTCTACTCAGCAAATTGGATGCAGTCTATCACAGTGCCATCCGTTTTGTCACCAAAGCCACATATACTACCCACCACTGCGACCTGTACGCTCTCGTTGGCTGGCCCTCGCTTCATATTTGTCGCCAAACCCACTGACTCCAGGTCATCTATAAGTCTTTGCTAGGTAAAGCCCCGCCTTATCTCAGCTCACTGGTCACCATGGCAGCACCCACCCATAGCACGCGCCCCAGCAGGTATATTTCACTGGTCACCCCCAAAGCCAATTCCTCATTTGGCCGCCTTTCCTTACAGTTCTCTGCTGCCAATGACTGGAACCAATTGCAAAAATCACTGAAGCCGGAGACCCAAATCTCTCTCACTAACTTTATTAAGCACCAGCTATCAGAGCAGCTTACCGATCACTGCACCTGTACAAAGCCCATCTGTAAATAGCCCATCCAACTACCTCCTCTCCATACTGTTATTTTTTTTTTGCTCCTTTGCACCCCAGTATCACTGTTGTACATTCATCTTCTGCACATCTATCACTCCAGTGATTCATTGCTAAATTGTAATTATTTCGCCACTATGGCCTATTTATTGCCTTACATCTCTTATCTTACCTCATTTGCACACACTGTATATAGACTTTATTTCTCTATTGTGTTATTGACTGTATGTTTGTTAATTCCATGTGTAACTCTGTGTTGTTGTTTGTGTCGCACTACTTTGCTTTATCTTGGCCAGGTCGCAGTTGTAAATGAGAACTTCTTCACAACTAGCCTACCTAGTTAAATAAAGCTGAAATATATATATATATTTTTTTAATCTGAACTAATCGCCCTCCTTGACCCCCACTCGCCCCAAAAATGATATATGTGTTGGTTCAAGATATATATATACAGTATATATATATATCAATATACACTACATGATAAAAAGTATGTGGACCCTGCTCCTGCTCGTGGGCATCAATATGGAGTTGGTCCCCCCTTTGCGGCTAAAACAGCCTCTACTCTTCTGGGAAGGCTTTCCAGTAGATGTTGGAACAGTGCTGCGGGGACTCGCTTCCATTCAGCCACAAGAGCATTAGTGAGGTCGGGCACTGATGTTGGGCGAGTAGGCCTGGCTCTCAGTCATCGTTCCAATTCATCCCAAAGGTGTTCGATTGGGTTGAGGTCAGGGCTCTGTGCAGGCCAGTCAAGTTCTTCCACACCAATCTTGACAAAACATTTCTGTATGGATCTCGCTTTGTGCACGGGGGCATTATCATGCTGAAACAGAAAGGGCCTTCCCAAACTGTTACCACAAAGTTGGAAGCACAGAATTGTCTAGAATGTCATTGTATGCTGTAGTGTTAAGATTTCCCTTCACTGGAACTAAGGGGCCTAGCCCGAACCATGAAAAACAGCTCCAGACCATTATTCCTCCTCCACCAAACTTTACAGTTGGCAGTCTGCATTTGGGCAGAAAGTGTTTTCCTGGCATCCGCCAAACCCAGATTTGTCCGTCGGACTGCTAAATGGTGAAGTGTCATCACTCATCACTCCAGAGAACAGGTTTTCACTGCTCCAGAGTCCAATGGCGGTGAGCTTTACACCACTCCAGCCAACACTTGGCATTGCGCATGGTTTTCTTAGGTTTGTGTGCGGCTGCTCGGCCATGGAAACACATTTTATGAAGCTCCGTTATGTGCTGACGTTGCTTCCAGAGGCAGTTTGGAACTTGGTAGTGAGTGTTTTGCAACTGAGGACAGACGATTTTTACGGGCTTCAGCACTCTGCGGTTCTGTGAGCATGTGTGGCCTACCACTTCGCGGCTGAGCAATTGTTGCTCCTAGACGTTTCCACTTCACGATAACAACACTTACAGTTGACACAGGCAGTTCTAGCAGGGTCAAAATTTGACAAACTGACTTGTTGGAAAGGTAGCATCCTATGACAGTGCCACGTTGAAAGTCACTGAGCTCTTCAGTAAGACCATTCTACTGTCAATGTTTGTCTGTGGAGATTGCATGGCGGTGTGCTTGATTTTATACACCTGTCAGCAACGGGTGTGGCTGAAATAGCCAAATCCACTAATTTTAAGGGGTGTCCATATACTTTTGTATGTATAGTGTATATAATTATTTAGTTTGTGGGGCCGTTAGAAATGTTTTGGTTACAGTTAGGTGGCCTACAGTGCGTATATATTGAAAAGGAGACACTGGTCTCAATTGAGCTTCCCCGATTAAATAAAAGTTAATAAAAATTTGAAATTCACAACTGGCACGCATATCTTTAGAAATGGTAGGATCAATTGTAAATTGGCAATCCACATGTGCTGACCACGTCAGCACGTCATAAACTATATGAAGCCACCCTTGCGGAACAGCGCATAGGGGGATACAGTGTACCATGACAGTGTCATTGTCTCGTTGCGCTGCATTCAGAAATGTTCCTCATGTGTGCGCCCAGCTCATTTTTTTATTTGCATTATTCACCAGAGGAGGGAAACATTCTGCGAATATTTTGACATTGTATTATCAAGGCGTCTCGGAGAATATTGAAACATTCTCTATCAACAAGGCAGCTCCGAGAATATTGATTGCAACATAGTAGCCAACGAAGGGGCAGCATCTTTCCATGGGCCAGCTTGTCTGATATTATTATGTTGCCTACGCAGTAATTGCACTATCTGGGTGGTTATTATTAAAAAAAAATGTTTTAACTACATCCACACTGAATAACTTAGCACTATTTAATGACGTTAAGCTAGCAAGATTGATCTGTAAGAATATGTGATTGTAATTGAGCAAGATGGACAAGCAAGACTGATAGAGTGAGAGGTGGAAATGCATTATACCAGAGGCAGGTGGGCTACAGGATGCAGGCAGAGGATGATGAAGAAGTAGGCCTACAACTAAATCATTATTGATTTGCATGATCTCAATTATCATTCTGTCACTGTATGACAATGTACATGTTTTATATCCGAAAGGTCACCAAAAAGGAGGGCTCCCTCACCTCCCAATTCCCAATACAATTAACCCCTGGCTATCAGATTACAACAAGGTTTACACGGCCGAGTTCAAATGCCGACATTAAATTCAAAGCAATCGGCCTACTGCCTAAACCGCGTGCTGGCAAAGCAAGCTGACACGGTCTCTGCTTTCTAAAAGTGAGAGAAAGGGGCGCAAACTGGCAGCTGCCCCCCGAGCGACGCTCCACATGGTCCTAAATCCAGCCTTGGAATACCTTAAACAGCTGTTGCGTTTTAACCGGGATTGGAATGATTACTTTACACTTTACATTTTTGGTCTTGAGCTAGCTAGAGTATGGCGACCCAACTGACGCCTCTACTGTATACCCTCGTTTTTACTCGGCATAAAAATGAGTAAATCTACTTCTTTCTCATTGAGACATTTTAAATAAAATGTATATAATGCAGAGATACAATATTATATTCATACTGACAATAATGATGAATGAAAATGTCGATGAAGATGGACAGGACATGTAGGCATGTTCAATAAGAGACGAACCAAGAAATATCTAATCAGGAGATTGAAGAACATTTGCATAAAGTAAATAAGGGAGGATATGGAAGGGTGTGTACAATAAGATTTCATTTCAAAGAGGGAAAGTGTGTGTGGGATGGAGGTGGGAGTAAGCGGGGCTGAGAAGGATGTGGTGGTTTAATTAAATTAGCGGGTGTCATTTAGTTAAAGAAGAGGGGGGGGGGGCAAAAAGGGAGGGATGGAAGGATGGATGAAAGGATACAGGGATCATGGAGGACAGTTGTAAAGTAATGGGATTAAAGTGGAATGGGGGTTCAGTCCTTTTCTCAAGGGACAGATAGAAGGAGAAAGGGGGAAATAAAAGACAAGTGGTGCCCCCGTCTCCCTTTCAAGGATAAAAGGAGAGAGTAAAGGGGAGACTAGGAGAGAGAGGAGGTAGGCTACAGAAAGAAAGAAAGAAAGAAAGAAAGGGAGGGAGGGAGGGAGGTATACAGTATGATGGGTGAAGGGTGGCATGTGGTGGTTGAGTAATGAAAGTGCCAGCGGGTGTTAATGAAGGAATTCTTTAATTATGCTGGGTTCCAAACACACACTCTTGACTTGGGCCCTCCATCTGGTTCAGTGCATGTTGGCGTTCTAAAGCCCTCATCACGCACAAATGGTTCTAACACCCTCTGTCAGACAATATGGCAAAGAAACACATTAGCTAAAAAGCATACTGCAAATGAAAAATATATTGTGTTTAATAGCTACTACAATGCATCTGTACACCCATACTGGAAACAAAGTGCAACATTCCTTTTTACTGCATACACACAAACTCAAAAACAGTGCATACTCACACAAGTTGATTCTCATGATCGACAGTTAGACAAAAATTGATAAAAAGGTGCAGTTTATCCAATGCTTACCTTACCCTTCGTCCCTGACTTCGAACTCTCTCTCTCTCGCTCTCTCCTCTCACTCACTCTGAACAGATGTGTCCCTTTCCCAACCGCTAACCCACTCACTCCGCCTTCACTCCCTCAAACTCTATACCCCCCCCCCCCCCCCCCCCCCCCCCCATGTTGCTGAGCTCTCACAATAGTCTCCTCAATACTACCACTAAAACAAATCTGTGTGCGTGTCACTCAAACCACACATATGGCTATCCATCCTTTCCAACTCCAAATTAATTGTAATATTTATACACAGTATATATGTATATTTATACACAGTATATATCTGTATACTGTATGTAAACTATAACACATTTTTAAATAAAACAATTAGGCTCAGAATCGTGTTTGGCACGGCGTATAAAAATACATTTGATGTGTAATTTAAGATTCTCTCTGTGGAATTAGTGAGAGTGAGACAGCACATATAGTGTGTTTGTTTGTGTCTCTGTGTGTGTGAGTGTCCACGGTTGACTGTGTGTAGTAAGGAAGTGGGGTTAGTAAGATTTTGATTAAATCCTCTTAACGAAAGGATTAAAAAAATGTAAGATAAAGATTTGAACAGATCTCGCTCGCTAACTGTCTCTCTATTTCTCTCTCGCTCCCACTCTCTATCTGCAGGGGTATTATTCTATCCTACTGACCTCCTTCTGGAAATAATACTGATTAATAAAGCCAATTACCATTTTTTTTCCAACTAGGCAAGTCAGTTATGAACAAATTATTATTTACAATGACAGCCTACTGGGGAACAGTGGGTTAACTGCCTTGTTCAGGGGTAGAACGACAGATTTTTACATTGTCGGCTCGGGAATTTGATTCAGCAACCCTTCAGTTACTGGCCCAATGCTCTAACCTCTAGGCTACCTGCCACCCCAAACAGAGGAGACAGAGAGAGATACAGAGACAAAAATAAGCAGATTTGAGCGACAATGCAGGATAACTATAACACCACCTGTTGAAACTTTATATCGACAGAGAGA
Source organism: Oncorhynchus clarkii lewisi (assembly GCF_045791955.1). Lineage (NCBI taxonomy): Eukaryota > Metazoa > Chordata > Actinopteri > Salmoniformes > Salmonidae > Oncorhynchus > Oncorhynchus clarkii. The sequence goes on along the minus strand of NC_092177.1, from coordinate 30,533,458 downwards.
GAGAGAGAGAGAAAGAGAGAGAGAGAGAGAGAGAGAGAGAGAACAGATGCTTTTCCAGATGCACCAGTATAGATGCACCCCTCTTTCTCCTCCTCCATTCTCTCTCTCCCTGGGGGGTGAAAGGTTTGATTGAAAAAGGACGTTAGGACTCCCTGTTTTTACAAGAAAACTTGATCCCCTGATCTGCACCACCACTTCGCTCATTTAAAGCCCTCACTCTGAACCTCAACTCATCACAACTTCGCCAACTGTGATATTTTTCTTTTCGCTGGGCTTTTTCCCCCCACCCTAGAATGCCTACCCTAATTTGTAGTAAACTTCTACTGCTACTTACAGCTATTTCACTCTATTCACATCTACGGTACCTGTAGTTAAATACTTATACATATATTCCTCATTTCCTCTTTCTTCAAGTGCTGTATTTTCACCCACCAATCCACCATTCATTCTGATCTGAACTCCAAACCTCCAATGTCCACAGATTAACCCATCTTTCCCAGTATAGTGCCATTTTATTTTGCAATACATCCTTGTAGCAAATACTTTATATAACAGCTTACATTGAAACAAACGGATTGATGTGTCAATTGTTGTTTTTTATGTCAGTTCATAGACCTAATGCCAAGGTATTGGGACATCAAAACCCTGTTTGCAACTGTGGTTTAACACCATTGGCTATATTAGAATTCCTTGAATCTGTAGTTGGCTGCCAACTAGGTGGAGAAAATAGAAAATAGTTTCCCCTGTTGTCTTGACGACGGGGCCAACCCACATGAATGTATGTGGTGGTTGGGCAGGGTCAAAGGTGATGTGCTGGAGGGGGAGATGGTTAACGCATGGAGGCTGTATTTTGTACTCCTGAAACAGGGAATGGGGAATAGGCTTGAATATGTGAATGGGCTTGTGTGTCTGGGAATCTGCAAATGCCCCAATTGTGGGGCTGAACTTGTGGTTCCCCAGGCAACTGAGGCACTTTTTTTAGGAACTCTACATTGCATGGGGTCTTTGTTGTTCACTCCGCATGTGGCATACCTCACAACTGACATCTTTCAGATGTCCTGTTTTTTTTTACACTCTGCGACATTAAGGATATAAGAGTTCTTACTGGGTTAATTGTCCTGTCGCATACTCCTAGAAGGAACCCATTGGGCACAGACATCGATTCAACGTCTATTCCACGTTGGTTCAACGTCATTTCACTGAAATGACATGGAAACCATGCTGATTCAACCAGTGTGCCCAGTGGGAAGGGTGTTCATTGCCTGATGCCAGTCTGCTCGAATGACAAGAACCGGGTTGGGAAGGTTGTTGAAATGACCAGATCATCAAATGACACTATCTGATTATTTTACATTTTTCACTGTAGATAATCTTTAGTTAAACTAAAACTAATATGACAGGCATTTCAGTGCTGAAACAGACTGGCATCCTCTTTAGGACAACTGGCATTAGACTTACAGTAACTGACATCAAGTGAGGCCAACTCCATAAGGAACATCACTTGGAGGAGAATGCAGAGCCATACTGTGACTGTAGGCCTGCTGTTAGCTGGGTATTCAAATCGAATCGAATCAAATTGTATTTGTCACATGCTCAGAATACAACAGGTACAATACATTCACCTTACCGTGAATGTAAATAGACCGGGTGGCCATTTGATTAATTGTTCAGCTGTCTTATGGCTTGGGGGTAAAAGCTGTTAAGGAGCCTTTTGGACCAAAGACTTGGCACTGCCGTACCGCTTGCCGTGCGGTAGCAGAGAGAACAGTCTATGACTAGGGTGACTGGAGTCTTTGTACATTTTTTGTAGTCCACAGTGTCCCTATTGTGCCTCTATCTTTCCCCTGTTAACTAGATGTCTAGTTAGGGAAGCAAAAACCTCTGATGTTGCACAGACGACTGCTAGAGTTGAAATGCTAGAGTTGAAATGCTAGAGTTGACTGCTAGATGCTAGACTTGAAATGCTAGAGTTGACTGCATATGCTAGAGTTGAAATGCTAGAGTTGACTGCTAGATGCTAGAGTTGACTGCTAGATGCTAGACTTGAAATGCTAGAGTTGACTGCATATGCTAGAGTTGAAATGCTAGAGTTGACTGCTAGATGCTAGAGTTGAAATGCTAGAGTTGACTGCATATGCTAGAGTTGAAATGCTAGAGTTGACTGCTAGATGCTAGAGTTGAAATGCTAGAGTTGACTGCTAGATGCTAAAGTTGACTGCTAGATGCTAGAGTTGACTGCTAGATGATAGAGTTGACTGCTAGATGCTAGAGTTGAAATGCTAGAGTTGACTGCTAAATGCTAGAGTTGACTGCTAGATGCTAGAGTTGACTGCTAGATGCTAGAGTTGACTGCTAGATGCTAGAGTTGACTGCTAGATGCTAGAGTTGAAATGCTAGAGTTGACTGCTAGATGCTAGAGTTGACTTGTAGATGCTAGAGTTGACTGCTAGATGCTAGAGTTGAAATGCTAGAGTTGACTGCTAGATGCTAGGGTTGACTGCTAGATGCCTGAGTTGAATGGCTTGCATCACTGCTTGGTATAGCAATAGCACGGCCCTCGATCGCATGGCACTACAGAGGGTGGTGTGGACAGCCCAGTACATCACTGAGGCTGAGCTCCCTTCCATCCAGGACCTCTATATCAGGTGGTGTGAAAGGAAGGCCCGGCAAAACGTTAAAAACTCCAACCACCCAAGCCATAGACCGTTCTCTCTGCACGACGAGAGGTACCAGTGCATCAAGCCTGACACCAACAGGCTCCTGAACAGCTTCTATCCCCAAGCCATAATACTGCTAAATAGCTAACAAAATGGCTACATGGACTGTCTGAGTTGACCTTTGCATTTTATTCTTATTTCTGCACTTCCTCAATGAACACTCACAGGACCCTACACACTATGCACACTGATACTCCAACACACACACACACACACACACACACACACACACACACACACACACACACACACACACACACACACACACACACAAACACTCACTCCATCATTTGCTCACTCACACATAATATGCACATACATTTATACTGACTCTATACACCCGTACGTACACCCACTCACAAACAATCATCATTAAAGCTGCTGCTACTCTGTTTATCATATATCCTGATGCCTAGTCCCCTTACCCTATACATATCTACCTCTATCGATCCAGTATCCCTGCAAATTGTAAATATAGTAGGGGAGAGCAAGGTAAGTTGTCACACGGGTAAGTTGTCAAACTGTTCATACCTCCAACACTAGAGGCGCTATCTCAAAAATCAAATAGCTAATTTGTGCGACTACATGTTCTATTTTCAACTTCCTGTTCACGTGTGGTCAAGGTCACTCTAATCTGAGGTGAGCACAAGTTTCTTTTTTCCCCCTTCAAAAGTAAAAAATTGTCACTTTACATTTTATTCAATAAAACTTTGTTAGGTATGAATGTTCAAAATGATAATTTTGCACTGAAGAGGAGACAATAACGTGTCTTTTGATACTTTAGCTGCAGTCCTATGTTGAGCTAACCTTGAGATTTAGCCAACATTAGCACACATGTCAGTTTGGGGCAAGTTGTCTCAATGACCTTGGGGCAAGTCTTCACATGTGACAACTTGCCCCAGTATACATAGACACATAGAACATGCTCAAAAACATTGTGATATCAGCTCTGATAATAGTATTAAATGTTACTGTAAATTGATTATTATATATACGTATAGTTTAGAGCAGCAGACTGGACTACACAAGACAGGCTCTGGCGTGTGTGTGTGTCTACTAACACACTACATGCCTACTGTATGAGACAGTATATACACACACACTACTTCATACAGTGTCATGAATTTAGTGTGGTGTAATGAATTGCATTGTGGGAACAAGGATAGTAGACAGGAAGGTGGGCGTAGTAAGTCTGTAATGAATATGCAATTGCAATGAGGAAATGTGTTTTGGAAGGAAGGAAGGATGGAAGGGAAGGAAGGAAGGAAAGATGGGTAGAAATTATAAAAGAAAGACAGAGAATGGCAGCACACCACCTGGCATAATGTTAAAGGCAGTGAGGCAGGTGAAGTTCCAGAACAAATCAATCAGGAGTACAGTGAAGGATTTTGACATAAATTACCGTACTCTGACTCGGTATTGTCAAAATGTTGCCAGAGAAGAAGTTGAAAGTCAGACAGCCATGCCAACAACAGTGGTTGGCTATACAAAGCCACGGCAGGTTTTTTCACCTGATCTGGAGATGCAGCTTGTTCAGTATGTCACTAGGTCAGCTGACATTTATTTTGGTCTGTCGCCAAGTGAGGTCAGAACTCTCGCCTACCTGTTTGCTTTGGCACACCAGCTTAAGTTCGCGGCAATGTGGGCAGAAAAAGAAAAGGCCAGCTCGGAGTGGTTTACAGGCTTCTTAAAGCGGCACCCAACGATGTCACTGAGAAAGCCAGAGGCAACTAGCCTTGCCAGGGCAAGTAGCTTCAACAGAGAAAATGTTAACTCTTTCTTCGACAATGTAGCAGAAGTGCTACAGAGATATCAATTTGGACCAGGAGACATATGGAATGTCGATGAAACTGGGTGACCATAAACCTGACAAAGTGGTGGGCAGATGTGGATTCAAACAAGTAGGGTCACTGACATCCGCTGAAAGGGGAACCCTTGTCACACTGGCCTGTGCTTTCTCAGCCACAGGGAATAGTATACCTCCATATTTTATATTCCCCCGTGTCAACTTCCGCAATCATTTCCTGATCAATGGGCCACCTGGCAGCAAAGGAGGGCAAATCCCTCTGGGTGGATGAAATATGAGCACTTTGTTGACTTCCTGAAACATTCTGTCGAGCATACGAAGTGTTTACTCCTTTTGGACAACCAAGTCTCATCTGTCCTTTGATGGACTCAATTATGCCAAAGAAAATGGCATAATTATGCTGTCATTATGCTGTCATCCCATTGCTCTGATCGGCTTCATCCCTTAGACAGGTCTGTCTACGGGCCGCTAAAGAGGCACATCAACACCGCGTGTGATGCCTGGATGAGGAACAATCCCGGGAGGACAATGTCAATTTATGACATTCCTGGGATTGTGACAATCGCCTATCCTCTGGCTGCAACCCCCTTGAACATTCAGGCTGGCTTTAGGGTGGCTGGGGTACAACCTTACAACAGGGATGTATTTCTGGAAACCGAGTTTGCGCCATCCTACAGATCGCCCCATTTAGAACCCAACCCTACCAGGCCCCAGCACCAACCCTGCCCTGCCAGGCACCAGCACCAACCCTGCCCTGCCAGGCCCCAGCACCAACCCTGCCCTGCCAGGCCCCAGCAACATTCCAGTCCTGCCAGGCCCCAGTACTATTCCAGCCCTACCAGGCCCCAGCACCAACCACCAGGCCCCAGCACCATTTCAGCCCTGCCAGGCCCCAGCACAAACCTGCCAGGCCTCAGCACCATTCCAGCCCTGCCTAGCATGAGCTCAGACACAGACCTGCCCAGTTCTTATGCTAGCACCAGCTCACCCATGCCCAACAATGCCATTGCTGACAGCACACTACCAACTCCAGAGGACATCCGGCCAAATCCAAAAGCTGGCCCCCGAAAACCAGCTTGCAAAGGAAGAAAACGGCGCCAAACAATTCTGACACACCAGTGAAGCAGGCACTAGAAAGGGGAAAGAATAAGGCACAATCTAGCAAAAAGCTGTTTCCAAAGAAAGGGAAGCAAGGGGGAGTCAAAGTCTGAATCTGCAAAGAACAAGAAGGCAGCTAAAAAAAGAGAAATCGTAGAAGAGTCATCATCAGATGAAGAGGAGTGCTTCTGCCTCGTCTGTGTGAAGCCATTTTCAAATCCTTCCAAAGGAGACTTGGGTGAAGTGTGTGAGATACAACAAATGGGCCCATGATGCTTCCACCTCAGGCCAGGCAATTTATGTGTGCCAGAACTGTGACTCTGAAGATGAGTCTGATTAGTCAGATACGGATGTAAGTCGTATAGGCTGTTAAAAAACTGTGCATTAGTGTGTTTAAACACCACGTCTGTTTTGTTAAGACTTTAAACATTTAAGCAAGTTATCTGCAGCATTACATTCCATTCCGATTCCAACAATTACCGTGGATCTATGTGCACGCCAGAGAATGTTTGATTTCAAAGTTCATAGTAAAGTGGCCGTGCCACTTAATTATCGTGTGCTCTGCCAGATATTATTGTTTTGATTGAAAGGCATGACTTGCCAGATTCTCTAAGCATGATTGTTTTTATTTTTAGTTCTTTGATGAAGTTGAATTTGGTTTTGAATTTGAAATTAAAATCAATATTCACAATGAATTAGTTGTGTTCTTATTTCTTGATAATCCAATGTGACAATTTACCCGACTTCCAGTAGTGTGACAATTTAACAATATATAAAAAATAAAAAATAAAAAAACAATATATACAGGGGGGTGCTGGTACAGAGTCAATGTACGGGGTCACCGGTTAGTTGAGGTAGTATGTACATGTAGGTAGAGTTAATTAAAGTGACTATGAATAGATGACAACAAAGAGAGGTGTGGAGAGAGGGGGGGGGGGGGGGGGGCAATGCAAATAGGCTGGGTAGAAGCCTCTTGGACCTAGACTTGGCACTCCGGTACAAGCGGTAGCTGAGAGAACAGTCTATGACTAGTGTGGCTGGAGTCTTTGACAATTTTTAGGGCCTTCCTCTGACACCGCCTGGTATAGAGGTCCTGGATGGCAGGAAGCTTGGCCCCAGTGATGTACTGGGCTGTTCACACTACCCTCTGTAGTGCCTTGCGGTCGGAGGCCGAGCAGTTGCCATACCAGGCAGTGATGCAACCAGCTCTCAATGGTGCAGCTGTAGAACCTTTTGAGGATCTGAGGACCCATGCCCAATCTTTTCAGTCTCCTGAGGGGGAATAGGTTTTGTCGTTTCCGCTTCACGACTGTCATGGTGTGCTTGGACTATGTTAGTTTGTTGGTGATGTGGACACCAGGGAACTTGAAGCTCTCAACCTGCTCCACTGCAGCCCCGTTGATGAGAATGGGGACATGCTCTGGCCTCTTTTTCCTGTAGTCCACAATCATCTCCTTTGTCTTGATCACGTTGAGGGAGAGGTTGTTGTCCTGGCACCACACGGCTAGGTCTCTGACCTCCTCCCTATAAACTGTATATAGTATGCTTACTTACTTAATCATGTTCTTCTCATTTCTTAATTTGATATATCCTGTGATATATACCTTGTTATTTTTACTTCTAGATAGTTATTGATTACTGTATTGTTTGGTTAGATCTTGCAAGAAAGACATTTCACTGTACTTGTGCATGTGACATTAAAACTTAAAACGTGTGTGTGTGTTTGTGTGTGTGTGTTAGGCTAAAATGGGGTATACTATTACCGACAAACTACAAGCGTAACCTAACCACTAGCAGGCATGTTCATGCCTTCAGAGAGACATTATAAACAATAAAATATAGCAAGTTTCACATTAAAGCATTCTCAGTGAGCACTGCAGAAAGCTGACTATTCAGCATCAGAATGTCTGTTGACATTTATTCACAAATCCTCTTTCACTTAGCTTAATAACATAATTAATTTATTAAGTCAATGCCATTTATATTTTTTATTGTCTTGACTTGGGTCACTGAGAACATAGATTACAAATAATACTGCCAAATGATTTCACAAAATCCCCAAAATGAATGCATCAACAAATTGGGGGAATGGTGGTCCTCAAATCCTAAAAAAACTAAAGCTCTTCTTATTCTCTACATATTCTTATTTTTGTTGAAATAAAGTAAAATAGTTGCCAGAAAACAGATCTTGATCAAAAGGAGTGGAGATGCCGGGGATTGAACCCGGGGCCTCATACATGCAAAGCATGCGCTCTACCACTGAGCTACATCCCCTACTGAAATCAACGTATAAATTCACCCTATACATACTGAGATATCAAATTTGTTCAAATAAAAGTTGATAGTGTAGAAGTGTGAAACTACTTGCAACTTTCTGTTGTGCGGAACCTTTGTTCATTCCATGTCTTACTGCTAAACACGATTATTGCACTGTATCTGGCATGTACATCTCACGGCGCTCTGTTAAACACCAATGTAAATCTACTGCCACCGTGCGGTACGTGGAGGTATATCCTCGGGTTCTCGGCTTCCGGTCTTTGAGGAAGCGTTAGCATAGTCTTCTAGTCTCTGGCATTAGATGCGACACCATGGCCGACAAAGCACAGATACAAGAGGCGATTAAAACACAAGGAGAAGTCGTGCGGAAACTAAAGGCAGAAAAAGCAAGCAAAGAACAGGTCAGTATTCAACGCCTAGCACGACGATGTTCCAAAAGGTTGTACGTACAGCGGGACTGTGATGGGATGAACAGACACGCGTGCTACATATGTCATGAACGAAGCTAGCGTTAGCTGGCTACTCATGCCAAAATACGGGCCTTGCCGGTTCACAGTCTGTTAACTAACTGACTAGATAAATTATCTAGTCAGTTCAATTAGAAGTGGAATTTCATGCCTATTTCAAAGTAAATCATTAATTCTATTTTTCTTATGCACGTTAGTTAATAATAGTGCTTCAAATTATACAGCTAGTTATCAATCCAAACTGATGCAATCCCCTTAGGATAGTTGTCACTGTGCATGGGCTGGTCATTCATTGTGTAAATTCATGGTTCCTTTTAATGGCTGAATGTTGAGCTTCTCCGACCGTCTCTCCCCACCTTTAACTAACTACACAGGTGAGGATAGAGATTATCTGTATGCGTTTTCATTTACTTGGTTGGTTTGATTCTTGGCTGTGATAGGTTGGTTTGATTGACCCCTGCCTCATGTTTTGTCCTCCATGTTGTGATGATGCGTCATGCCCGCCCGTCTCCCTAGTGATAGGGTTGCTCACCACTTTTCTCCTGTTCTTCCTGCTCGATGCCAACAACCCTGCTGTGGTCATACCTTCATCTCCGTCCGTCATCTACTTCCTCTACCTCACACGCCACCATTTGGAATCCAAACACTCCGACTGGATATTCCTGGATAACACTGCGTTTGGATTGGATAACCCTGCCGTCACCTGGCATTCACGGACTGTGGTTATTGGACAACATGGCTTGGTGGACTTTGCCATTGGACTGTATTGCTGCTCTGATGCGGCACTCCTGAACGGCCATTTTGGTTGTTTTTCGTTTGATTTTGTTTTGCTTTCCCCTGCTGGGATGATTAACCTGGGTATGGCATCCCTGCGTCTTTATGCGGGGTTGGTGGGCTGTCGGTCTGGATTTTGTGCCCGCTCTCTACGCACCCTCTCTGGGATGACGGTGTCTCAGGTAGGACCCTGACTCTGGAGGGTGGGATGGGGGAGGATCTGTTCCAAGGTTCGGAGGAACATTGAACTGTGTTTGTGTCTTTCTTTCCTAGATTGATGAGGAAGTGGCCAAACTGCTAGAGCTGAAGGTTCAGCTTGGAGGAGATGAAGGCAGACACCAATTCACGCTCAAGACCGCAAAGGTAAATACTGCCACCATGGAGAGTGCTCCTCACAGGCAGCGGGTGATCATGAAGAGAACTTGCTGCATAACATGTTTACTACTAGTCTTTTATTGAAAATCCAAATCAGCAGGTGATGTCTTGCTTATGCACTCTTTCTCTCCCTCCATCTCTCTCAGGGAACCAGGGACTATAACCCTAAGCAGATGGCCATCAGAGAGAAAGTCTTCAACACCATCATCAGCTGTTTTAAACGCCACGGAGCCGAGAACATCGACACACCCGTCTTTGAGCTGAAGGTGTGTGGGAGGCACACAGAGAGACACACACTGTTGACAATGAATAGAACGTTGTAAACTAGCCGGTGGATTTGTAATAAATCGGGATTTTGTGCTTATGTTGACAATTTGTAGGAAACGTTGACAGGAAAGTATGGTGAGGATTCTAAGCTCATCTACGACCTGAAGGACCAAGGAGGAGAGCTGCTGTCCCTTAGATACGATCTCACTGTATCCTTGTATTAGTCCTGATGCGTACATTGCTAAGTGGGCTAGCCTGCAAGCTGGTCAGGTAATTCCCTATGTTTTTCATGGTCATGCCTCGAAAGCAAACCAACTGGTGGATTTTAACAAGGTTAGGAGCCAATCGGGTGTCTACTAGTCCTTGACCCCACCCCCTCCCAGGTGCCTTTCGCCCGTTACCTGGCCATGAACAAGGTCACCAACATCAAGCGCTACCACATTGCCAAGGTCTATCGCCGTGACAACCCCGCCATGACCCGTGGTCGCTACAGAGAGTTCTATCAGTGTGTAAGCGTCAGAGCGAACCCTGGTTCGACCGTTCATATCAGCCATAACACTGGAATCATTTTTGCTTTCTGCTACATCCATATCTTTGTGGATACGCATGACCCATTTTCTTGCTAAGTGTGTGTTTCTCCGCCTCCCAGGATTTTGACATTGCAGGCCAGTACGACCCCATGATCCCAGACGCTGAGTGCCTGAAGATCGTCCACGAGATCCTGAGTGAGCTGGAGCTGGGAGACTTCCGCATCAAGGTAGGTCAGAGACACACAGCACCCGTGGTAAAACATCCTGTGACGCGATATGAGGCAAGGAATACACAGAAGATCTGTATGTATGGCCAGACTCGGCCTAACTCCCCTCCCCGCCGTAATATCCTCTCTGTGCAGGTGAACGACAGACGTATTCTAGATGGGATGTTTGCAGTGTGTGGAGTTCCGGATGACAAGTTCCGCACCATCTGCTCCACAGTGGACAAACTGGACAAGGTAAACCCACTGCACCCAACCCAAACCTTATGTGGTTAAGGAAATGGAATGCTAAATGGTAAACATGAACAATGTTTTAATATGCAAACCAACTAAATAAAGGATTATTTTCTCCGCCTTTTCTATGCTGCTCCCTGCTTTTCTCTCCCACCTTTGTTCTCTCTTCACCCCACCCCCCAGATGTCTTGGGAGGATGTGAGGAGTGAAATGGTGAAGGAGAAGGGTCTGTCTGAGGAAGCAGCCGATCAGATCGGACAGTATGTCAGCTTGCAGGGTGAGGACAGGTCACACACACACACAGAGACTGACCTTTGACCTTTCCCCTGGTCTGACCCTGTTCGTGATTGGTGTGTGTTCCAGGGGGGATGGACCTAGCTGAGCGCCTGCTGCAGGATGCTAAGATGTCACAGAGCAAGCAGGCGTGTGCCGGCCTCACAGACATGAAGCAGCTCTTCAGCTACCTGCAGCTCTTCCAGGTTACAGACAAGGTGAGGGGTCAGAGGTGACAGGTTATCTGGTGACCAAGGTGATATGACCGGTAATCCGTGTATAGAAATCTGTCCATCAACAGCCTACTCCGTAGAGGCATTTAGTTCTCATTGAACAGTAATTGTTTTTTTGGGGGTCAGGGGTTAGATCAGGGGTGTCAAAGTCAAATGGACGGAGGGCCAAATAAAAAAATCAGCTACAAGACGAGGGCCGGACTGTTCGAATGTTCATTGAAAATTTTTTAAATGACGCATATAGTCTAGTGAACCTAATTGAACCTACTGAAAACCTAACAAATATATTACAATATGATCAGATAAATAAAGCAATATTTTCTTATGGCTCTGTCAGTAATCTTTAATTTTCAACAGACACAAAAGACAAATTTCCTTTATATAAATATCCCCATAACATGAACATTAAATGAAAGAAACCGGTATTCAAGGCACCATCAGTAGACTATATTTTCTATTTTAGCAAAAGTGGGCTAAATTTACTTCAAAGAAAAAACAATAATAGCAATTTTCTATCATCCACTCAACTGAAATATTTTTAAAATATAATTGGATTGAAATACAAAAAAATAAAGTGCAAAAATCTATTAATCAAAAACAACACTTTGTTTAAGGAGAAGTAACATGCAGTGAAAACAAATATTACATTTTAACTTTTAAACTTGAACTGAGTAAAAACTCTAAATATGTGATTGCACAGTAATGTTCACTTGTTTGAGGTTGAGGGTGATACTTGGTGGTGTCCCATCTTTTCCACAAGTTCATCAATGTTCGGGGTAAGGCTCTGAGCTGAAGAAATCCTCAGAATTGAGTGGAGGTGTTCAGCAGTAAGTCGACTTCTGTGTGATGTTTTGTTCAGGTTCATCAAAGAAAACAGTTGTTCACACAGGTATGTGCTGCCAAACATAGACAACGTTTGAGCAGCCTGGATGCGCAGCTGGGGCATTGTGCCGGGGAGGAAACGGGCGAACTCCGCAGCACCCACTGCCGCATATTTTGCCCTCAGTGCATCATTGCATTGGAGGTCAATCAACTCCATTTGGAGGTTTGGTGGTGAGCTTTCCACGTCAACAGCAAATGGGTTACCGAGCAGTTCCAACCTGCTTTTTTGTGCTTCAAAGTCAGCAAATCGGCGTCGAAAGTCAGCGGCAAGCATACCTATTTTATCAGCCAACTGTGTGCTCGGGAACGCACTGGTAGAGAGCTTCTCTTTCATGGTCTGGCAGCTGGGAAAGTGGCTCAAATTTTCTTTCCGCATCTGCGTCTCCCACAGAGTCAGTTTGGTTTTAAATGCCTTCACTGTACTGTACATATCAGAGATGACACGATCCCGACCCTGCAGCTGCAAGTTTATTGCATTCAGATGACTCGTAATGTCACACAGAAAAGCCATTTCACACAGAAACATTTCGTCTCGGAGTTGTGTTGTGTCTTTCCCTTTGCTGTCCAAGAACAGACAAATCTCCTCACGAAGCTCGAAACATCTTTGAAGCACCTTTCCCTGGCTTAGCCATCGCACCTCTGTGTGATAAGGCAAATCACCATGCTCCGTTTCTAACTCCGTCAGAAATGCCTTGAACTGGCGGTGATTCAAACCTTTGGCTCTGATAAAGTTAACTGTGCGCGTGATGATGCTCATTACATGCTCCATTTTCAAGGCTTTACCGCACAACGCTTCCTGGTGTATGATACAATGATAAGCTGTCAGCTCACCTGTCGCGTTTTCCTCTTGCATCTTTTCCCGTATCTTCGCCACCAGTCCGCTCCTGTGTCCACACATCGCAGGTGCTCCGTCGGTTGTCAAACCCACGAGTTTTTCCCAAGGCAGCTCCATCTCATTTACACATCTTGACACCTCTTCATACAAATCATGCCCCGTAGTTGTGCCATGCATAGGACGTAAAGCCAAAAACTCCTCTGTCACGCTTAGGTTGGAGTCCACTCCGCGGATGAAAATTGACAACTGGGCAATGTCAGAAATGTCGGTGCTCTCATCCACAGCCAAGGAATATGCAATAAAATCTTTTCCCTTTTTCACAAGCTGCTCTTTTAGATTGATGGACAACTGGTCTACTCTCTCGGCAATGGTGTTTCTGCTCAGACTCACATTTAAAAAGAGTTGCCTTTTTTCTGGGCAAACTTCGTCACAAACTTTAATCATGCAGTTTTTGATGAAATCCCCCTCCGTAAATGGCCGGGCTGATTTAGCGATCTCTTCTGCCAAAATAAAACTGGCCTTGACAGCAGCCTGGCCTTGTGATTTGGCTTTTTTGAACAGAGCCTGTCGAGATTTGAGGCCTCGTTTTAATTCCTCTGCCTTTTGTAGCCTTTGTTCCATGTCCATATTCTTGTTTTTGTCCGCGTGTTTCGTTTCATAATGTCGTCTCAGATTATACTCTTTCAGTACCGCCACACTTTCTCCACACAGAAGACACACAGGTTTTCCAGCTACCTTCGTGAACATATACTCCGACTCCCACCTTGTTTGAAACCCCCGGTTCTCAGTATCCACCTTCCGTTTTGCCATTTTTGATGGGTATCTGAAAGTTAATTTTACTGTGATGCTGACGACTGCTGTGCCAATAAATATTGAAATGAAGCAGCCTACTGCTCGGTGCGTCACCTTTGCATTGTGGGAAATGTAGTATTGGTGCGTGTAAAAGATCTGCGGGCTGCCGGCTTGCTGCGGGCCGGTTCTAATAATAAATCAAGATCATCCCAGGGGCCGTAAAAAACCTTCTTGCGGGCCGGATGTGGCCCGCGGGCCTTGACTCTGACATATGTGGGTTAGATAGATGTCATGATATGATCAGCTGAAATAAGTCTGAGGATGCAGTCCTTTTTTCCAAATCCCTCACCTCGTGTTCCTTCCTACTGTCACCTTTTAATCTGTCCTTTCCCTCCCTTCTCTCTTCCCCCTCTCCCAGGTGGTGTTTGACCTGAGTCTGGCCCGTGGGTTGGACTACTACACAGGTGTGATTTATGAGGCCATTCTGACCCAGACCGGCCCGGTCCCAGTGGCGGCAGCCCAGAACGGGGCGGGCGAGAAGGCTGAGGAAGGTGTGAGCGTGGGCAGCGTGGCGGGCGGTGGGCGCTACGACGGCCTGGTGGGCATGTTCGACCCCAAGGGCAGGAAGGTGCCGTGTGTGGGGGTCAGCATCGGCATCGAGAGGGTCTTCTCCATCATGGAGCAGAAGGCTGAGGTAAGGAAGGGGGACGGGGCATTGTCAACAGCCAGCTCTCCCCACAGGCTAGTCTGTTCATGAATGTGTCAGAGAGAAACTCTGTGTGTGGCTGACTGGTGTGTTGGGGTCTGGCTCCCCCAGGCATCGGCGGAGAAGGTGCGAACCACAGAGACTCAAGTCATGGTGGCCTCGGCACAGAAAAACCTTCTGGAGGAGAGACTCCGACTGACCGCTGAACTGTGGAACGCTGGGATCAAGGTGTGTGTGTGTGTGTGTGTTCGATTTGAGATTGACACGGTGAGTAGAGTTGATTTCCACTGGTGAAACGGCTGAGTGTGAGCTGTGGCTATTCATAAGAGGAACCTTTATATAACTGTGTGTGTTGTCAGGCAGAGGTGATGTATAAGAAGAACCCCAAGCTGCTGAGCCAGCTGCAGCACTGTGAGGACTCTGGGATCCCCCTGGTGGCGATCCTGGGGGAGCAGGAGCTCAAGGACGGGGTGGTGAAGCTCCGAACGGTCCACAGCCGAGAGGAGGTGAGATTCTCATATACACACAGCATCTCTGCCAGTTAAACACACACACACTCTTAGATAAAACACCATGTTTTTTTCTCAGATTGACGTGTCCAGAGCCAAACTAGTGGAGGAGATCAAGAGAAGGACCTCGGACGTCTAAGTCGTGGTTTTGCCTGACAACACCCCGCCTCATCATCCGATTGGCTCAAGAAGTTGTTTACCACAGGTCTCACCGCTGACCACACAAAGCCCTCAACATGCCCACCAAGACATCACGTCTCAACTGCAGAAGATTTCCCAATAGTTTCATTTGTCCAGGCTTTGCATATTAGTGGTCTCAAAAGGCAGTGGTTTCATGCCGACTACCCAGACACCTGCGTACCCTCAAGGACGAGGAGCTTTGATAATGTACATAAGACAATAGTATGACATGGGTAACATTTCAATAGTCACTGTATTAGTCTTAGCCCTAAAGGTTAATCTGCCTATATAGGAAAAATTTAAATGCCTGTCTTATCAGCATACCAATAAACTGATATTTACCTCCACCTTAAGAGATTGATTTACAACCGGTGTATTCAACAGCAGGTTACAATTTAATGTGGTCTGTCGTGTTTTAGAAAACCTACTTGAATAACTAAAACGAGAAACTGTCAAATTACAATAGTAAAAACATTGGCCTGCAATAAATTCTACACTGTCCGAGAGTGTTGGATATTCCCAAAACAATATAGGACATTTACCCCCTGTGAATTCTTCCTGTGTTTTACTAAAAGGGAATGCTGTTAAGTGGTTTGCAGCATCCTGAAAAGATGCCGTATGTAAATGCTTACTAAATGTACATTTGTTCAGCTGAACTATCAAGCTGTTGAGTGTTCATTGTTGACGGATTTAACCCTAGTCTGTTGAGTGTTCATTGTTGACGGATTTAACCCTAGTCTGTTGAGTGTTCATTGTTGACGGATTTAACCCTAGTCTGTTGAGTGTTCATTGTTGACGGATTTAACCCTAGTCTGTTGAGTGTTCATTGTTGACGGATTTAACCCTAGTCTGTTGCTTCCTCCAGGATGCTCCCAACCACCATCAGCATTCCCTAATACTATACAAGGGTTACATCCAGTCCTTGTGAAAAGACCTCAAATGTACATTTATGGAATCCATGTGGGATATTTCAGATGTATAATACCTACCACCCTAAACTCCATATTAGACAGCCAAACAACTGACATTTATTACAAATATTTTTATTCAAATTAGAAAACTGGCAAAAGTAAAATCACGCATCTACTCACGATTTACTACATTTAAAAGAGTGCAAGACAAGTATTTTCACAATTAAAACGTGAAGTACAGTAGCGGCTCTGGGTGATATCAGGCCCCGCGCTGAGGACCTGCTGGGCTGTAGCTCTGCGAGCCTCCTGTATAGCTCCAGGGTTGGGGCCGGGCAGAGTCTGCACCATCCCTGTGAAGGGTGTGTCCAGCCCCGGTAGCTGAAGCACAGGAACCCATGTGGCGGTACTGCAGGTCGTTGAGGAGCTGCCCGTACACCTCACACACACCCTGGAGCAGAGCTGCTGCGTCCACAGGAGGCACCTTAGACATCCTCCTGGGGGAAACAGGAGCTGTGTGCACCATGGGAGAGCCCCCCCACAGCCCAGCAGAACGCAGGGGAGATCGGGGGCTGTCGAGGAGGAAGCGGCAGGGAGAGGTGGGGGGGTCTGGAAGGCTTGTCGTGCTTGGGCCTGTCACTTCACAATGATGGCCAGTCTGAAGCGCTTCTTAACGGCTGCAGAAATAGGGAGAGGGGACAGGGGATGATTGACGGAGAGATGCGAGCATTTCAAATGTAAACGAGATGATAACAGAAAGCGGTGTATACTCTGATCATTGGAGATTGGTTCTAAAAATCATGGTTCTAGTTCAATTTAAGAGTTTTAAACGATGAGCGGGTTGGGAGCCCAATGGGCCTGCCGGCTCACCGAGAAAAAAACACAATGTCATCACTATTTGATGAAAGACATGTGCGTCTTGCAATAGACTAGCCAAAACACCAGCCAATTAGCTGCTTTTGTAAACAGCCTCGGAGAAAAAAAAGTTTCAAACATTTTGCGCCCTTCATAATATAAACAGAGACACTTTGGGTGATGCTGACAAATAAGTAAGTTAAGGATGTTGAAGTGTATGTGCACTTGTTTTCGGTGAAAAAAGAAACTGTCACGCGCAAAATGCATTGCACACCATTGTCCAGTGTGCGTGCATCATATTACGCGAATGCCAGCAAAACCAGTGAACTGCATCAGAAACACGTGGATGTTATGTCAATCGACAATGCTTAAAAACAATAACGGTATAAGTCATTTTAGTTTACCCGGCTTGAGCGGTCCTCCATCATCCCAACTCTCGAAAAAGTAACGTTAGCCTTCAATTGCAGATTCCCAACGGAGATATACCGTGCCATCAGGTAAAAAGCGATTACATCGCTGATGTTGTCGGGGGAGGGGGCAAACGGTTGTAAAGTTGCTCACGTTTGAAGGCCAGGGCGACTGACAATACATCTGTGGTGTCGGAAAGGCCATTTGCAGCAAGACAAATGTTGAAAATCATCCGGAGAAGAAACCTCAAGTATTTTAACTGCACCGGGTCCCAGAGAGGTAGTCCTAGGTGAATTTCTAACAGGTGCATCCTCCAGCCAGCGTTATTTCAGAGCTGTATCATTTTAATCTTTGAATGAAAAAATTAATAAAGGGAAACAGGATTCTACAAGGATGACGGTGGTCCCCTATTTGGAGGGATGCAACTACACTTTTCTCTCACAAGATGTCAGCATCTCACCAGGTCTGTTGTAAGTAGGCTTATAGTCATCATCATCAAACTCTCAATAGGATCTTGAGCTTCTCAGCACATCCTCAAACACATAGTCTGCGCGCTGCCAGTATTTCTGGGTTGTGTGTAACAGTATTGTATCCATCCCTCAACCAGGGCTCAAACCAGGGACCCTCTACACAAATTGACAACAGTCACCCATGAAGCATCTGTACCTATCGCTCCACAGAAGTCATGGTCTTTTCAAAGCAAGGGAAACAATTACTCCAAGGTCTCAGAGCAAGTGACGCTAACTAGCTAGCCATTTCACACCGGTTACACTCACCACCCCCCTTTGACCACCTCCTCTATAGCAACCCCAGCTGCTGGGCAGAGCCCAACTGAGTGAACCAGGTCACGGCACCAATATAACAGTATTGCTTCCTTCCCTCGACCCAGGGTCCCTCTGCACACACCGCCCCTGCAGAGCAAGGGAAACAACTACTCCAAGGTCTCAGAGCGAGTGACGCTAACTAGCTAGCTATTTCACACCAGTTGCATGTGCGCAATGGTGTTTCCCCCCCACAGTTGTGTTGGTACTCACCTGTATGGCATGTAATGGGGTTACCTGAAGTGAGGGTGTATGGGATTTTGTAGTGTATATGCGGCTGGATGTGGTTTGATGGGGACACAGGGTTAGAATTGCTTGACTGTTTGGTGTGGTTTTGCTTTTGTAGTGTGACGTAGCCAGGCATCACTACAGATGTCTCTGTGTCTGAGTCTGGCATTAAAGGAGTGTGTCATTCCCGCTGCTAGCCATTCTCCCTCACATCTGCATATCAAGGTCTGCTATCTCTCTCTCTATCTCTCTCTCTGTGTGTGTAACACATACATCCTGTAAAACATGTTTTAAAGACCAACCGTGTGAGGGTGGTTGGGTCGGGTGGGTGGTCTGTGTTGTGGTGCTGGTGTGTGTGTGTGTGTGTTACCGTTGGTAATTAGATGTGTTCATTTGAGTCTGAGGGGAATAAGAATAGGCTTTGAACTTGCTTGCTCTGTGATCCACTATGCGATAGCAGGGGCTGTCTGTCTGGGTCCAAAACAACACAGTGGGGGTGGTGGGTAAACCGTGTTTGGAGAATTGACTACTGTGGAGTAGTTTGGCCATGTCTTTGCAGGGGTGCACTGCACCTTCGGATGACTTTTATGGATTTCTGATAATGGCTTTCGGAGCAGCTTGTTAATTTCCCTCTGCCAAAAAAAAAGAAGAGATGGAAAGTTGGAGAGAAAGAGAGGGACACACTGTTTCCTCTTAGACTGTTCCCAGTAGAGTGCTTTATCTGAAGTGTCTCTATGAAACAAAGTGAATTACTGTATCTAGACTGGTCAGATAAGAGCCCGGCTTCAAGCTAATGAGATTTACATCAAGGTCCTGAACATTTTTATTGACCATGGCTTCTGGACTTGATGCTGAGGTGGATATAGATGAATGGGTTTCCCCCTGTGTGCTTGTTTGAAGGTTTCCTCCCTTCTCTCTACACCATCCTGTGCGTGTCTGTGTGCCTTTCCATGATTGGGTGAGTGACTGTGCAATATAAAGTGTTGACGTGTGCGGCAAAGGAACACACACCCCCATTACACACAACAGCACAGGGCCACTGAGTGGTTACACGGCACTGTGTCACGCGTAAATGTGTTTATTAGTCTACACAAAACCAACTAGATTATTTAGTGCTGCAAGTTGTTACATCATTGGTAGCATAACTGCTGCATGCCATATTGGCCCTGGTTAGGAGACAGATACGGTACATGACAGTAGCAGGGAGCCACAGGGGACAGTCTTCCCATTGAAAATCCGTTTTATTACTGTGAAGTTGTGAGCAACTGTGTTGGTGAAGAAATATAATGTCTTCGTAATTGAACAAATATTTCAAACTGAGTTGGCTTCTGCTATTTTATGCTACTGCCTTTGGGTAATTTTCAGCTTTTGTATCTCTTAATTTTAAAAACTAGGAGGTACATTTTAAGTAGAGGTGACGGTTCCAGAATATCTACTCCTGTCAGAGTCAAATTAGTCTCTGAGACTGTGTCACTCTGTTGCTAAGAAGTGTCAGCTGCATAGCGACAGCAGATTCTGAGCCGTAGGGCCTTGGGATGCTCTCACACACACACACACACACACACACACACACACACACACACACACACACACACACAGCTGTGTCCCCGCCTCTCTCACCTAAACATCAGGGACAGGGAGAGATCTCTTTCCCCAGTCTAACCTGAGGGCGTGCCCTGGGCAGCGTCAATCTGTTTCCTGTCACCCTGCATCTGCCGTTACACAACTCCCAATAAGTCTTCAAGACTTTGAAACAGACTTTAATAATCTGAGTGTGTGAGTTTCGACATCAGCATCGTACACTGTGTAGAAAACTTTAGGAACACCTACTCTTTCCATGACATAAACTGCCCAGGTGAATCCAGCTGAAAGCTATGATGCCTTATTGAGGTCACTTGTTAAATCCACTTCAATCAGTGTAGATGAAGGGGAGGAGACCGTTTTAAAGAAGGGTTTTTAAACCTTGAGACAGTTGAGACATGGATGTGT
The DNA here is from genome assembly GCF_045791955.1 of Oncorhynchus clarkii lewisi. NCBI lineage: Eukaryota > Metazoa > Chordata > Actinopteri > Salmoniformes > Salmonidae > Oncorhynchus > Oncorhynchus clarkii. The sequence continues at coordinate 30,513,069 of NC_092177.1, read as the reverse complement.
GTGCCATTCAGAGGGTGCACGAGCAAGAAAAAATATTGAAGTGCATTAAATGGGGTATGGTCTTAGGAGCCCGGCACACCAGTTTGTCAAGAGCTGCAACGCGGCTGAGTATTTTCACGCTCAACAGTTTCCCGACCATCAAGAATGGTCTACCATCCCAAAGGACATCCAGCCAACTTGACACAACTGTGGGAAGCATTGGAATCAACATGGGTCAGCATCCCTGTGGAACGCTTTCAACACATTGTAGAGTCCTTGCCCTGACGAAGTGAGGCTGTTCCGAGGGCGAACGGTGTTCCTAATATTTTGTACACTCAGTGTATTTGCTTGGTTATGAGAAGGACCTTGATGTTGGCTTCTGAATTGCTGAGGGCTAGCAGGGCTTTTTCTTACTCAGGACTTTGTTCATGTATTTTTTAAACGGTGACCTCGGCAGCATTCAGAATATGTATCAGCATTTTATTTATGCAGTATGTTTTGGAGTTGGTCTTTCTTGAAAATAACTATAGATACTGTGAAAAAGAAGCCACTTGTTGGTCAATAAAATGTGTTGTTTTTATGGTACCTGTGTATAGAGCCAGATTACTAGATTCAATTATATTTAAAAGTAGGATTTACTGTGTTCTGTCATGTTTTTTATGGTGTGTGTGTGTGTGTGTGTGTGTGTGTGTGTGTGTGTGTATGTCGCTCAGTTGGGCCAGCAAGCAAAGCGCTGCTGGTTTGAATCCCTGGTGGAAAAATCTGCCATTCTGCCCTTGTGCAAGGCAATTAACCCCAGACAACAACTGCTCCCCGGGCTCTGATGACGTGGATGTCGATTTAAGGCATCCCCCGCACCTCTCTTATTAAGAGGGGCTGGGTGAAATGCGGAAGACACATTTCAGTTGAATGCATTCAGTTGTGTAACTGACTAGGTTTCCATCTTTCCCAGTTGTGAAAAATCTCTCGGTCTCTCTCCCTCCCTCTCTCTCTCTCTCTCTCTCTCTCCCTCCCAGTAGATGTGTGTCTGGGCACGGCTGATCAGTGGCAGACGGGCCTAATTCAACCAGGTGATAACATGTGTCCTTTGTGCGGGGGTCAGTACTGTAGCTAATTTGTATTGCTGTGTGTAGTTGAGCGTGTTGGTCAATATTAGCTCTGGAGGCTCTTTCTCAAAGGGATGTGTTTGCTCTCCTTTTCTCCCTCCCTCATACCTCCCAACCCCCGCCCCCTGATGCTCCTGATAGTGATACGCGTGGAGTCGAGCAGTCACTCACCAGGAGAGACGTGTCTATGTACTGTGACAACATTAAAACACAGCCACCAGCAGATGTTTAATAAGGAAGTGTGTGGAGCAGCGTGTGTTGAGGCAGTAGAACTGAGCTTAAATTTGACCTGACCATCCCAGTGTGACTGTAATATAAAGGAGATTTTCAATTAAACCTACATGGAAACTTTTTGCATACATTTGTATGTTTATTTATTTCACCAGGGAAGTTGACTGAGAACACATTCTCATTTACAGCAACGGCCAGGGAAATGGATACGGGGAGAGGAGGGGGGATGAATGAGCCAATTGGAAGCTGGGGATGATTAGGTGACCATGATGGTATGAGGGCCAGATTGGGGAATTTAGCCAGGAAAAGCCAGCAGTGGGGATGCAGGGTGGTATGCTGCTGGCATCATTGGATGTGTGTCTGTGTTTGTGCGTGTTTGTGGGTGCACATGAATGTGTCGTTGTGAACAGTGCCTTCAGTGCCAACTTTTTCCACATTTTGTTACGTTTCAGCCTTATTCTAAAATGGATTATATATTTTTTTCCCTCATCAATCTACACACAATACCCCATAATGACAAAGCAAAAATATGTTTTTAGCAATTTTTGTACATTTATTACAAATAAAAAACAGAAATACCTTATTTACATAAGTATTCAGGCCCTTTGGTACGAGACTCGAAATTGAGTTCATGTGCATCCTGTTTCCATTGATCATCCTTGAGATGTTTCTACAACTTGATTGGAGTTCACCTGTGGTAAATTTAATTGATTGGACATGATTTAGAAAAGCACACACCTGTCTATACAAGGTCCTGCAGTTGACTGCATGTCAGAGCAAAAACCAAGCCATGAGGTTGAAGGAATTGTCCGTGGAGCTCCGAAACAGGATTGTATTGAGGCACAGATCTGGGGAAGGTTACTAACAAATGTCTGCAGCATTGAAGGTCCCCAAGAACACAGTGGTTTCCATCATTCTAAAAATGAAAGAGGTTTGGAACCACCAAGACTCTTTCTAGAACTGGCCGCCCGGCCAAACTGAGCAATTGGGAGAGAAAGGCCTTAGTCAGGGAGGTGACCAAGAACCCGATGGAGTTCCTCTGTGGAGATGGGAGAACCATCCACAAGGACAACTGTCTCTGCAGCACTCCACCAATCAGGCCTTTATGGTAGAGTGGCCAGATGGAAGCCACTCCTCAGTAAAAGGCACATGACAGCCCGCTTGGAGTATGCCAAAAGGCACCTAAAGGACTCTCAGACCATGAGAAACAAGATTCTCTGGTCTGATAAATACCAAGATTTGGCCTGAATGCCAAGCGTCACATCTGGAGGAAACCTAGCACCATCCCTACGGTGAAGCATGGTGGTGGTAGCATCATGCTGTGGAGATGTTTTTCAGCAGCAGGGACTGGAAGACTAGTCGGGATCGAGGGAAAGATGAACGGAGCAAAGTACAGAGCGATCCTTTATGTAAACCTGCTCAAGAGCACTCAGGACCTCAGACTGGGACAACAGTTCAATGACCGTAAGCACACAGCTAAGACAATGCAGGAGTGGCTTTGGGACAAGTCTCTGAATGTCCTTGAGTGGCCTAGCCAGATCCCAGACTTGAACCCGATCGGACATCTCTGGAGATACCTGAAAATAGCTGTGCAGCGATGCTTCCCATCCAACCTGATAGAGCTTGAGAGGATCTGCAGAGAATAATGGGAGAAATCAATCAAATCTATTTATAAAGCCCTTCTTACATCAGCTGATGTCACAAAGTCTGTACAGAAACCCAGCCTAAAACCTCCAACAGCAAGCAATGCAGGTGTAGAAGCACGGTGGCTAGGAAAAACTCCCTAGAATGACCGAAACCTAGTACGAAACCTAGCGAGGAACCAGGCTATGAGGGGTGGCCAGTCCTCTTCTGGCTGTGCCGGGTGGAGATTATAACAGAACATGGCCAAGATATTCAAATGTTCATAGATGACCAGCATGGTCAAATAATAATAATCACAGTTGTTGTAGAGGGTGCAACAGGTCAGCACCTCAGGAGAAAATGTCAGTTAGCTTTTCATAGCCGAGTTAGCTTTTCATTCAGAGTATCTCTACCGCTCCTGCTGTCTCTAGAGAGTTGAAAACAGCAGGTCTGGGGCAAGGTAGCACGTCCGGTGAACAGGTCAGGGTTCCATAGCCGCAGGCAGAACAGTTGAAACTGGAGCAGCAGCATGGCCAGGTGGACTGGGAACAGCGAGGGGTCATCAGGCCAGGTAGTCCTGAGGCATGATCCTAGGGTTCAGGTCCTCCAAGAGAGAGAGGAGAGAGAATACTTAAATTCACACAGGACACCGGATAGAACAGGAGAAATACTCCAGATATAACAGACTGACCCTAGCCCACGGACACAAACTGTTGCAGCATAAATACTGGAGACCGAGACAGGAGGGGTCGGGAGACACTGTGGACCCGTCCAACGATACCCCCAGACAGGGCCAAACAGGCAGGATATAACACCAGCCACTTTGCCAAAGCACAGCCCCCACACCATTAGAGGGATATCTTCAACCACCAACTTACTATCTTGAGACCAGGCCGAGTATAGCCCACAAAGATCTCCCCTACGGCACGAACCCAGCAGGGGTCGCCAACCCGGATAGGAAGATCACATCAGTGACGCACCCCTCGCACCCCGGCATGGAAGAGCACCAGAAAGCCAGTGATGGCATGGAAGAGCACCAGAAAGCCAGTGATGGCATGGAAGAGCACCAGCAAGCCAGTGACTCAGACCCTGTAATAGGGTTTGAGGCAGAGAATCCCAGTGGAGAGAGGGGAACCGGCCAGGCAGAGACAGCAAGGGCGGTTTGTTGCTCCAGAGCCTTTCCGTTTACATTCACACTCCTAGGCCAGACTACACTCAATCATAGGACCTACTGAAGAGATGAGTCTTCAATCAAGACTTGAAGGTCGAGACCGAGTCTGCGTCTCTCACATGGATAGGCAGACCATTCCTTAAAAATGGAGCTCTATAGGAGAAAGCCCTGACTCCAGTTGTTTACTTAGAAATTCTAGGGACAGCAAGGAGGCCTGCGTCTTGTGACCGTAGTGTATGTGTAGGTACGTACGGCAGGACCAAATCGGAAAGCTAGGTAGGAGAAAATCACCAAATAAAGGTGTGCCAAGCTTGTATCGTCATACCCAAAAAGACTCAAGGCTGTTATCGCAGGGGTAGAAGCTGTTTAGAAGCCTCTTGGACCTAGACTTGGCACTCCGGTACCGCTTGCCATGTGGTAGCAGAGAGAACAGTCTTTGACCAGGGTGGCTGGAGTCTTTCACAATTGTTAGGGCCTTCCTCTGACACCGCCTGGTATAGAGGTCCTAGATGGCAGGAAGCTTGGCCCCGGTGATGTACTGGGCCGTACGCACTACCCTCTGTAGTGCCTTGCGGTCGGAGGCCAAGCAGTTGCCATACCAGGCAGTGATGCAACCCGTCAGGATGCTCTCGATGGTGCAGCTGTAGAACCTTCTGAGGACCAATGCCAAATATTTTCAGTCTCCTGAGGGGGAATAGGTTTTGTCATGCTCTCTTCACTACTGTCTTGGTGTGCTTGGACCAAGTTAATTTGTTGGTGATGTGGACGCCAAGGAACTTGAAGCTCTCAACCTGCTCCACTATAGCCTCATCGATGAGAATGGGAGGCATGCTCGGTCCTCCTTTTCCTGTAGTCCACAATCATCTCCTTTGTCTTGATCGCGTTGAGGGAGAGGTTGTTGTCCTTGCACCACATGGTCAGGTTTCTGTCCTCCCTATAGGCTGTCTTGTCATTGTTGGTGGTCAGGCCTACCACTTTTGTGTCATCGGCAAACTTAATGATGGTGTTGAAGTCATGCCTGGCCGTGCAGTCATGAGTGAACAGGGAGTACAGGAGGGTACTGAGCACGCACCCCTGAGGGGCCCCCTTGTTGAGGATCAGCGTGGCGGATGTGTGTTACCTACCCTTACCACCTGGGGGCGGCTCGTCAGGAAGTCCAGGATCCAGTTTGCAGAGGGAGGTGTTTAGTCCCAGGGTCCTTAGCTTAGTGATGAGCTTTGAGGGCACTATGGTGTTGAATGCTGAGCTGTAGTCAATGAATAGCATTCTCACATAGGTGTTCCTTTTGTCCAGGTGTGAAAGGACAGTGTGGCTGCAATAGAGATTGCATCATCTGTGGATCTGTTGAGGCGGTATGCAAATTGGAGTGGGTTTAGGGTTTCTGGGAAAATGGTGTTGATGTGAGCCATGACCAACCTTTCAAAGCACTTCATGGCTACAGACGTTAGTGCTACGGCTCGGTAGTCATTTAGGCAGGTTACCTTAGTGTTCTTGGGCACAGGGACTATGGTGGTCTTGCTTGAAACATGTTGGTATTACAGAATCAGACAGTGAGAGGTTGAAAATGTCAGTGAAGACACTTGCCAGTTGGTCAGCGCATGCTCGGAGTACAAGTCCTGGTAATCCATCTGGCCCTGCGGCCTTGTGAATGTTGACGTGTTTAAAGGTCTTACTCACATCGGCTGCGGAGAGTGTGGAACAGCCAACAACTGTAACGATCTATTTGAGAGACAACAAGTCCTCATTGTACACATTTATTTATGTTTTTAATCAACATTGGAGACAAAATATTGTTTACATGTTGTCAACAATCTAAGTTTTGTTGCGAAACAACCAACACGTCTATAGGTCTTTATGAATGTGCTAATAGCATGACTTTCCACTGACACGTCTATTGTTTTAACGGACTTCATCAGGAGAAAGGGGACATTTCTGTGGAATGGTAATGCTGGATCTGCAGAATGCAGATTCTCTACAAGTAAAAAGCCCTTGGTTTTAACAGCAGGACAATTAACTGGGTTGAGTCCCATTTAACAGGTAGAGACCAAATGGTGGATTTAATGGAAAACTTTCTTGTGGAAAGGGGATTAGTTGTGGGGTCCCGCAGGGGAGCATTCTTAGCCCACTTCTCTTTCTATGGAGACATGGTACTACAACTCCAGATGCTCTCTCTTCATCGAACTATGTTTTCTCTCATAGCCTGAGAGCATCTGGTCGTCACAGTGGTGGCACAGGGCTACTAATTTCTCCTAAGTGGAAATGTCCTCTTTTCTCCCTCTCGCACCTGTCCATCTCCTCATTTGAATTCCATGCTTTCACTTTTACTTCTCCACTCAAGCTTAACATTATTGTCATCTATTTCCCACCAGGTTCCCTTCGAGAGTTCCTCAATTACTTGACACATTGATAAGCTAATTTCCTGACGGTGGCTCACCGCTCTTCGTACTTTGCAACTTCAACCTCCCGACGTCTGCCTTCGATTCCTTTTCGTTCCCCTCCTTGCCTCTTTTGGCCTCCCCTCCCACTCACAAAGCACTTGAAATTAAGAATAATACACAGATTGCATATATCCCCAAATCGCAGACATGCTTTTAGCCCCACTTCCTCTTCCCCTCAGTGTCTTAAATGCAAAACTGATACAGGCACCCTAACACATTGTTTATGGTCATGTACCAAAATACAAAGATACTGGTCTGGTGCAAGAAATTGAAAAGATCCTAGGGGTTGATCTAGAATTGAACCCAGTTTCTTTACTGTTAGGTCTCCCTAGTAGGCATGTTACTTCTGTGGGTAAAAGGAGGCTTTACAACATCCTTACCTTCGCAGCGAGGAAAAACATAATTTCACAGTGGATTAGTGATAAGGTTCCTTCTATTAAAGATTGGCATAAGATACTATTTGAATGGGTGCCTCTGGAATATCTGACATGTACATTGCATTCTAAAACAGACCAGTTCTACAAAGTATGGGAACCTTATCTAAATGACCTAGAACCTGAGGTATCAGCTATTATGCTGCAAGGATTCTCTTAGAATGGAGGGGATCTATGTATTTCAGAACTACACTGTACGTTCCATGTGTGGAACCTAACCTCTTTGTGTAAACTGAGATTTTTTGTTTAATTTCTGTTCTTAAGTTTGTTTAAAATGTATGTATTGAGAGACGCAATGATGGGGATGGGGTGAGAGAAGCACCGAGCGGGAAGAGGAAAATGGTGTACGTATGTATGGGTGTGTGTGGTGTGTGTGTATGTGTGTGCGCACGCGTCTATATGTGTATATGCATGAGTGTATGTATATGTATGTGTGTTAATGTATGTATGTATGTATGTATATATATATATATATATATATATATATATATGTATATATATGCGTAGAGATGTGTAAGTGAGTGCTGTTTTTTTTGTGTTTTTTTTTATGTGCTTTGTCTCTGTTGTTGTATCTCTTAATATGGGTGAAAATTGTGAAATTCCAATAAAAATACTGTTACAAAGCACTTGACCTCATCTTTACTAGAGGATGTTCGCCTAATAATCTCACTTCAACCCCCCTCCAGGTCTCTGATCACTATGTTGTTTCTTTTTCTGTCCCCCTTTCCTCCAACCTTAAGCACTCAGCCCCTACACAGTTGGTCACGCGCCGTTGCAATCTTCGCTCTCTCTCTTCTACTACTCTATCCTCTTCCATCCTATCATCTCTCCTTTCTGCTATATCCTTCTGCCTCTTCAACCCTACTCTCCTCCCTTTCACACAGAACTACCGTATGCCTTGACCTCTTTTCCCCCTCTCTCCAGTTGAAATGCTGTGACTAGTGAGGTCCGGCCACAGACAACTTGCCCGCTCGACCCCATCCCCTCCTCACTTCTCCAGACCATCTCTGGAGACCTCCCATTCGTCAATTCCCTCATCAAGGCATCCCACTGACTTCAAAATGGCCCGAGGTGCTCCCCTCCTCAAGAAACCAACCGTTGACTCCTCTGACGTCCAAACCTACAGACCGGTGTCATGACGTTGGCCTGTGGGTAAGGTTTACATAATATACCAAGTTTATTATACACATTATGGGAGTTAAAGACAGGAATTATTGGTGCGTGTGTGCTCTGGAGAAATGCCTCCGTGTTGTGTTCTGACGTAGTCAGTGGGTAACGTAAGCGAATACATTTCTGTATGAGGGCTGATAAAGCTAATTATAGAAATCTGAGAAATAGAGCGTTTGGCCAAACGCAGGGCTATTTCTGCCTCGCGCGTTTCAGACGCGTGTAGGCTCGGTCATTATTAATTTCTCGAGAAAGGACAAAGAGCCAGCCGATTGACATTCAGGAGATATTAGCTTGACCAGCGATAATTATCTCTGTCGCGTTTCCACGCGAGGAAACCACGATGCTTTTCATTGTTTGCCGCGAGTTTCGGTTAAAACTCAGTTAAATTACTCCGCCTCGCGGAACGGAAGTCCCGCCCTTTTGTACTTCCGTTTGATTTCAGCGGGTACAATCTGTGACCGCTGAAGTGGGCCCTAGTATTTCATGAAGAATTATTCAGGTCACATTCAAGTCATTACTTATGATATACAGACGGATATCAATGTCTTATCCAATTGAACTAATAAGTGAAATTGCCAGATTTACATTCTTAAATGGATCTTTTAAATAATATCCAAATTGATGAGTTTTCTAAATAAGACATTGTAAACTTTTTCCAAACTAACCTAGATGAAGCAACTTCTCAGGTTAAATAAAGTGTAATTCCCAAATAGCCTATACAGGTCTGATTTATCATTAAATTGATCAATCAATAAAATCAATTATTTTGCAAACCATTCAGTAATCCAGTACGGACAGAAGTCCCGTTCCAGCGGGAATCCCATGTGGCTTCGGCCTTAGGGAGAAGTGTACCATAGTGGTGAATGTTCCCAACATTTGATCTACTGTTTACACTTATGATATCCAATCAATGGAGATTATCGTCTCATTCAATTTATTAAATTCAATTGTTGAACATAACTTAATGTTCTTCCAATCAAATGAGACACTTTTAAACTTCTCATATTAACCTGGGTGAAGCAACATCTCAGGTTAATTAAAGTTCAATACCCAGATAGCCTACCCAGGTAGGATTAATCATTGGCATTGATTAATTAATTCAATTTGCTTTTGCAAATTAATTCACGTCCAACTTCCACATTACTGGTACGGTTCTGATAGTTCTTCAACATCTATTAATAGATTAAACTTGTCTTTGCAGCTTCCAATGAATTCCAAACCCAAACTTTGAAAAAAAATAGGAACATTTTTCCTCTAAATATTTCTAATAATGTGCAAGCTATCAAAGGTGGTCACCACTCCTCCGCTAATTAGTGAACCTCCACCCATAAAAGGATTGATCTCAGACCTCAGCAGCGATACCAACCCTAATTATGCCATTAGCGAAAAAACAGACGAAATTGCGAACGCTCTCCAAAATCAACCATCAAACACAGGCTTTGTGACGGTTCTCCCCACTTTTGCACTTATGTATCGCCATAAAAATGTGGCATCAGTCCAATACCACAGTGCACAGCTGAAGCATGTGCCAGACATGGCTACCATGAGGGGACAGGTAGAGAGAACTGAGCAACTATTGACAAAAGCATGAAATGAAAACATTCTGCTAGTCGAGGAACTGCGTTTGAAATCTGAACAATTAAAAGTAATTGCATATGATGATGAACGAGCACAAACTCTCCAACAAAATTGTTGTCTCCAGGAACAACTCGATTTAGCCAAAACTAAATACGATGTAGTCCAGTCCAAACCAGATAAATCTGTTGAGTTATCTACAAACAGGAGCGCACAATTTGATAACATGCAGGCAGTTTTGTCAAACGTTACACAAGGTAACAATGTTCGACTCCAAATCCTGCAGACCAAAGACGATCAATCAGGGAACACAATGACTAAGTTGGATGACAAATCAGCAGAACTCATTGAAGTCGCTGACCAAATGAATGATGAGAGAACTCGGGTGATGAAGATAGAAATCTTGATTTCTAAGCAAGCGGAAGAAATCTCATCACAGAATCTCTCGCTCCGTACTCAAGACCTCTATCTGCAAACCATGACAGATAAGTTTGAGACCGAAAGGAGCAAGTGCGACACTCACATGTCCAAAATCAGTACTCTAAGCGCTCAAGTGGACTCTGCAATGCAGCAGAATACCACCCTTAGGTACCATCTGGAGGAAATCCAGAATGGTCACGCTCTTCAGCGTGACTACCCATCCAAGCAACCGCAGCCCTGTACTCAAAGGAGTGAAGACAATAGGTTTCAGACATTGGAAAACCAACCAGGTATGGTCACAGGCCACAGTGCCTTCTCCACTGACCACACTGTCTTCCTCTAATGCTAGCTGCAACGCAGTCATTCACAAGGGGTATCTGTCGAAAGCAACCCTTGGGAAAAAGATGTTTAGAAACCTCTTGGTGCAGAATCCGATCCAAAGAGATATTACGATATCTCGACACATTCCATCAGCCAATCTGATTGACCATTCTTGTCATGATTTTGAGCCAGCTGTCTCTGTGAATGAGCAACTTCCCTCCTCCTTGCAGTCGTGCAATATGGTAGTTGAGATTAACTTCTCTTGCCCTTCGTACACTTCCGCAAGCACTGCGGCCGTCTCAGCAAGAAAAACATTGATGCGCAGAGTATACTCTGCTTCCGATGATACACCTTCTGCTTTGTGGGGGACTGTCAACCCTTACAATGACACTAATGGCGTCAGTTCAGCAACTGACCCGATGACTCCCACTGGTGAAACACTTTGCGATATCACAGACCGATATCCTCGTCTCAGTTTGCAGGTACTGAAGAGGTTGCCACACGCGGACGAGGTGGTGACTGACAGACCTCGACCGCCACTAAGGGTGTTGAAGCACAAACACCAGGAGATTTGGTTGAAAGGTTACAGCCATTCTCATAATAATGTGGCCACTGACAACTCGTACATAGAGTCCGAACTTTTCGTTTGCGCCTCGGATACCAACACCACCCGCTGGTGGGGGGGTCCCGAGACACAAAGGGGGGGAATAGTAGCCCAGACCCATGATGAGCCTTAGTAGCCCAGACACTGTATGAGGCCACCAGAGCATAAATCAAATCTAGTTGTAAAATCCCCTTGGAGAACAGTGAGGAGCAAACAGGCCCTTAGACGGGGATTATCTTAGAACACATCTAAGGTAGTACTGAGGTGTACCACACTGGTCGTAAAGGAAGTCCAGTGGACTTGTCCACCTCCAAAACAAATGGCAACCATAATCATTCCTTGCCATGTGTAGTAGCCACTACAAGACAACTAGTAAAATGCTCTAATCATGTATTCCTGTAGGATAACATTTCAGAATAAATCGGTAGGACAACTGGACCCCTTGAGTACCAGTACCAATACGACAGTCAGTCCAGCAACACTCAGTGAGAGGATTAGTAACCTCACAAGTTAAATTGCTATTGATAATAGTGACATAGGAGTCACTCAGAGTGCAACACAGGGAAGGGAATCTCCATTGCACTCTTCCAATGGTTAACACATGCCACTAATAAATAGAACCCTCCGTTCAGGAGAAAAGTTATTAGAAGTCATGAACCACGATCACACCACGTACGACTGGTCTAATAGTTAAAGAGTACTTCCGTCATGAGGTTAGCTCCTCCGTGGCTAACATGGCTATGAAGTAGACTTCTTCATACCTACTGCCACTACAATAGTGGAAGACAGTGACTAGTAGTAAAACCACTACAGACTCCCTCGACACAAATTCTGACTGACCTCCAGGCATTGACCTGAAAATTACCTGGCTACGTCAGACTCATTTTGACCAAGTGGTAATCTGCCAGGACACTTGGTTTCCTTCCCTTGACATGTGCGCTTGCGTAAGCATAAACGCACATGCACAACGGAACATCCAATTAGGATTTTTGCTAGTATCACTTAAGGGTCCGAGCAAAATACCAGCCTTAGTGAAGTTTAACATTTATTTTGAGGCCTTTAACTCTACAGCTACAGCACTCACTAGTTTTCTTCTCAGAAGTCCATAGGTCATCCCTGTAGACTGCCCAAAACTAGTGCCTTACAGCTGTAGACTTATCATGTAGTTATCTTAGGATAGTGCCCTAAGCAACACCCCGCAAATTAGGAAAGCCCTAGAAATGACATTAGACAATGCCATGATAGGGTCATTTTGCCAAGAGCATGGACGTAGATAGAATACAGTCCAATTAGATGAATAAGGTGGCATAACTATATTTTGTTTTGTTTATGCTTTCATTCATTTTGTTTCATTTTCTTCGGCACGTAGAAAGTGATAGAGCCATAAACAACTTCCCCATACAACCATCAGTTAGTGCCACAACGCTGCTCATTTGGGAGGAAATGTAATGATATATTTTATGAGTGTGTGTGCGTTAACATCTGCCTAAGTTACTGCCCAGATCTTCCAGTCTGGACGACAAGACGACGGGTCTGGAACGGCAACGCCATCCGGACATCCGCTGCTCAGCCTTGGAGCGGACTTCTTCATTTGCAGACACCCTACCCGGGTCGACCACCAGAGGGGGGACTGCAACAGCGATCACCAACTGGACATATGCTGCCCAGCCATGGAGCGGACTTCTTCATTTGCAGACATCCTACCCGGGTCGACCACCAGAGGGGGGACTGCAACAGCGATCACCAACTGGACATATGCTGCCCAGCCTTGGAGCGGACCTCATTTGCATAAACCCTACCTTGGGTCGACCACCAGATGGGGACCACAACGATGGTCCACAACCAGGACAACCCACGGTCATTTTTATGTTGGTTTGCAACATGCAGGTTAATCGCAAGATTGAACCTAACATGGGGGGACTGTCATGATGTCGGCCTGGGGGTAAGGTTTATGACCCCCCCATAAATACCTTTCTCCCGTCCCTCTCTCTTGACTCTACAGAGGGACTCTAGAATAGCCTTTGTTAAACAGAGATTCTGGGAACATCAGAAGGTGGGGGGAAATGAACCATATTTTGGTAATCCAACCAGTTGAACATATGCATTGGTACTTAATGAATATGATGTCAGTTCGGTAGTCATCTGAGACATGCTCATCAATGATAGGATGACATAAACGGAACAGTGGAAAGTCTACACATTATAGTTATCAGATTCACATGGAATTGTTGTGCAAAGAACCTTGGCGAGACCCTGGATAACACCCCGTTGTTCTCTGCAAACATCAAAGCAGTGACTCGCTCCTGCAGGTTTATGCTCTACAACATACGACCCTACCTCACACAAGAAGTGGCACAGGTCCTAATCCAGGCACTTGTCATCTCCAGTCTGGACTACTGCAGCTCACTGTTGCCTGGGCTCCCCGCTTGTGCCATCAAACCCCTGCAACTTATCCATAACGCTGCAGCTTGCCTAGTGTTCAATCTTCCCAAGTTCTCCCATGTCACCCCACTCCTCCGCACACTCCACTGGTTCCCAGTCGAAGCTCGCATCCAATACAAGATCATGGTACTTGCCTATGGAGCAGCAAGAGGAACTGCCCTTCCCTACCTTCAGGTTATGCTCAAACCCTACAACCCAACCCCATCACTCCATTCTACCACCTCTGGTCTCTTGGTCCTCCCATCCCTAAGGGAGGGCAGCACCCACTCAGCCCAGTCCAAGCTCTTCTCTGTCCTGGCACCCTAATGGTGGAACCAGCTTCCCCCTGAAGCTAGGGCCAGCATCCCAATGGAACGCTTTCGACACTTTGTGGAGTCCATGCTCCAACGAATTGAGGCTGTTCTGAGGGCAAAAGGGGGTGCAACTCAATATCAGAAAGGTGTTCCAAATGTTTGGTATACTCAGTGTACACCGGCAAAGTTGAATGGAACAAACTACCACAGCAACTCAAAGCCATGCCGACAATAACCTCATGAATGTAAATAGCTGGCTAATGATCGAGCAATAGAAATCTATGTAATCTACGTCTGTATCTCTGTAATGTGTCTGTATCTATGTAATGTGTCTGTATCTCTGTAATGTGTCTGCATCTCTGTAATGTGTCTGCATCTCTGTAATGTGTCTGCATCTCTGTAATGTGTCTGCATCTCTGTAATGTGTCTGCATCTCTGTAATGTGTCTTCATCTCTGTAATATGTCTGCATCTCTGTAATGCGTCTGCATCTCTGTAATGCGTCTGCATCTCTGTAATGCGTCTGCATCTCTGTAATGCGTCTGCATCTCTGTAATGCGTCTGCATCTCTGTAATGCGTCTGCATCTCTGTAATGCGTCTGCATCTCTCTAATGCGTCTGCATCTCTCTAATGCGTCTGCATCTCTCTAATGCGTCTGCATCTCTAATGCGTCTGCATCTCTGTAATGCGTCTGCATCTCTGTAATGCGTCTGCATCTCTGTAATGCGTCTGCATCTATGTAATTTTCGTCTTTTTTTTGCACCGTGGAATTTGGGGACCACAACTGAAATAAGTCTATAGGATATAGGATCCCTGTCACGTTTTAAACGGTCAAATAAAATGTATCAATCAATCAATCACAGAGAGGAAGACACATTTCAGATGAATGCCTTCAGTATCCACTTCCCCCTGTATCGTGTAGATTTCACTGAATGTCTTGTTTGTTTTGTCTTCCTGGTGCTGTGAGCTGTTAAACTACCGTCTCACTGCCTTTGATTGTTTTGTCATTTGCCATATCAAGTGGAACTAAAAATAATATAAAACGGGCGAGAGAGTGAGAGAAATTGTGTGTGAAATTGTTTGTGAGATTTTGTAACAATATCTGGGCATTATATGCCTGTGTGGATATTCACCCTACTCCCCCCCCCACTGGGCACAAACTGGTTGAATCAACGTTGTTTCCACGTCATTTCAATGAAATTACATTGAACCAACATGGAATAGACGTTGAATTGACGTTTGTGCCAGTGGGTCATGTCTCTCCCCCTTTTCAAATGGATGTTGATGCACAGGCATAGTACACATTAATGAAAAGATAAGTCTATAAATCTGGTCTGATTTAGGATAATGGTATTAGTGTACAGTATGATATTATTGTAGTAGACAGCAGTTTTAGCAGGACTAGTGTGAGAGAGAACCGGGGAAGACGGAGAAGGTTGCGTTTGGGAGAAGCTGTTTGGAAACCTTGGTAAGGGTGGTCAAAGAGAGAATAGAGAGAGGGAGAGAGGTAGTTGAGAAGGAAGGTGGAACAGTAGTTCCAGCCAGATGGTGGTGAAGCTGTTACATTGTGTTGTCACAGTGTTGTCATAGTATTGTCCAGGATCTCTTCCCTGATTAGCTGAATGGATAGGTCCTGGTGATTACCCAGCAGGCTGTAGGGTTATACAACCTCTGGGGTGACAACACAAAGGCCTGTCATTTATTTGACTGGACAAGACCATAACATGTGGATGTCTGTGTGTGTCATCATTAAAATGACCCCACCGATGATTGCTGTTGGCAATTTGATGTTGAAAATAGCAAACAAGCAGTGAATACTGGATTGCGAATACCAGCAACAGCAGAAGTCATATAGGGTGTGTTTCTCTCTCTCTCTCATCGGTCTAAAATTTTGAAGTTGAATATTCTGAACATCGTTGTACAAGAAACCAGTAGGCCTAACACAGTAGGCTAATGTTTTTCATAAGCATCCCAATTGTTTTCTTGTTCCATTGTCTTATAATCAGTGACATCCTGACAGGTAGGCTTCATTAGCATGCAGATTCCAGCTCGTAAACTACACAGTTCTCAAGCCAGTGAGTTTGCCAATTATGAAATTGCGTGAATAATTTAAAGACTCATGATCCTCCTCTCATCGCTTCTGTCATGATTATTTATGGCTGCCCGGCCATAAACCTCCCTGAGCCTCTTCTCCACTTGCACATTAGGCTACACATCCACTTCAACACTCACCCCCTCAATAGAACAGAACAGAATAGACTGTAAAATAGATAGAATGGCATTGCATGGCAGCAACAGAATATACCGAATGGAAAAGTTTGTCAGTCAATATAAAGGGAGCGTTTGGCTTGACAATAAGCAATTGAGTTGGCAAGCCACAGACAGATCTGGGGCCATGATAGCATAGCCTGTGCACTAGCCAATATCTTTCACAACAGTGAGAGGTGTTGACAGGAAAGTCCGAAGGTCAATATTTACAAACACACCAGGGCATCATGTCATTAGTCTGAGGATAAGGGGACCTGCATTCAGACATGGCTGTTGTAATATGGTAGGCTACATGAAATTACAAACGTCCATGAAATCCTATTTAGTTTGAAACTATGAGGACACTCGAATATGTCCAGACTTAATATAGCCTGGTACACCCCTTACTATATGTCCCCCATCGTCGCATCTGAGAACTTCTTCTTCTGAGCCAATCATCAGGACGCAGCTGTGTATGGCATTTAACCCACTGTCGCACAGTGAACGGACGAGCGCGAGGAGGAGGGACCGCCGGTTAATAACCCAACTGCACTGCATCTGTCATCCTCATGGTCTCCCGACGTCTCCGGCAGCATGTAGACGGGCTCCTCTAGTGCCACTGCGGAGAGAGAAATGGCATTAGAAAAATATTCTGTAATTTTGACACTATCTATGGATGCAGAGTAACCTGATGTTCCACAGCTGTATTTGGGAGTCTTGGTTAATTGTGTTCAGTCTATCGGTGCACGCGCTACACGCTGCGCACTTTGGCGGTGGTGACAGTCAAACTATGTTAGCTGTTGTCTCAACCAGTGTAATCTAAGGAATTAATCGTTATACAGGACTATACACCAGCAACACGTACCCAGAACCGTGGAGCGTGACTCCCGCTGGATGTAACGTTGAGCGGAGTGACGCGGGTCGTGTGCGGGCGAATAGAGCCGTGGCGGAGCAAACGCACGAAGTCCAAATTCCATCTCCCTTTCCGTGTCCCCGTGCCTCTTCCCGCCCCATAACGGAGATGTTGTTCCTCGGAATACTGCTCAGCATCTTCATACAAGGTAAGATGCAGGAAGGTATCCAATGGTGTTACATCCATTTTTGTCGTCAGTCATTCTAGCCTATTATCTAGCCTTAAAATCACTTTTTTTTAGCAATATGATTGTATCGGCAATCATGACACCGTACTAATATCGTATTTAAAGTCTGAAGACGTAATAAGGCTAATTGCCCACAACGCCAATTATTTGATTTAACATTTTACATTCATGGCTCAAATGCGCGTTTTCAGTGAGCTTTGGATACAGGCATGGCTTCTAATTTTCCAAATAAATTTACTCTTTGCAAGGATTGTCTAGGCTGCTCTTAATAAAACCTTTATGACAGCAGGAATATTTGATGAAATTGATGAGACTTTAGGAAACAAATGGAATCGACTTGAATTTCAACTTTGTGATCTGATTACGGGAAATACTTAAGACATTTCCATTCCAGACTTTGAGCAAAGGTTGACGATCTCTTGTACAACCACTATTTTTGGATATTCGGAAGTTGGCATCCCCAAGCCTCCGCTCCCTCTGAGTTGCTGCCGACTAAGGCATAGGCTGCACGCATAATTCCCCCACGGATCGACAGTTTTATTTATTAGCCGAGTTAATTATTGTGTGTTTGATGTGCTGGTGTAGGCCTATTCGACAAGGGTCGCATCGTATATCAGCGCGGTGTCTTTTTCTCCCTCGTCCCGAGTGAGCGTGTTTTGATTAACGCGAACACCTTTTTGGCTTACAGGTCTCTTGATTTAAAAAAAATCTTAATACAAATTCACCTCACCTCCAACCGCACATCAGAATAAATTGTAAAGTTGTTGTTCAATGAGGAAGCGCATTCAACCGACACCGGTGTGCAAACAGCGGAATCGAGGTTGACGTCTTATCGGCACGCAGGTGCTTGTGGCCAGATGCGCGTCCAGGTGTGTTTGAATAGCCGCGGAGACAGACACCGGGACTGGGCGCCACACGGCGGGGTCGCGCACTATGTGTTGACTGCCTCCCGGGGCGCGCGCCCATCTCGTGTCACACACTCCGGTGACAGGTGTTCCAAAGTGTATTAGGCCTAGACTCCAGCCCACCTGATATCTCCGTCGGAGGGGATTTTACCGCATAGCGGGAGGCTGGGGTTTGAACAGCAGGGCTTTGGAAAATGTCATAAAGAGGTTCCATATGATTTGAATCACTTTCTCACTGCACCCCTTTTGATTTGAACCTTCCATACATGTTTGTCCATGGTGGAAGTGGTCAGAAAGTCACTTTTTGGACCTGAATACCAACACATTCAGGAGATAGAGGTGCTCAAAGTTGACCCATTTTGCATACCCCACCATACCATGAGACATGTTTTCATCCCTGAAAAAGATTAACGATTCAGTTTGATAAAATTTGAAAGCTTACAAACAGGATTGTGTTTGTGTTGAGCCCGTCATTGGTTGAGATACAGCTTACTTAAGCAATAAGGCCTGAGGGGGTAAGATGTATGGTCAATATCAAATCTAATCAAAGTTTATTTGTCACATGCACCGAATACAACAGGCCTTGCAGTGAAATGCAGGCCCTAACCAACAGGCCCTAACCAACAGTGCAATTTTTTATTTAAAAATAGGTATTAGTTGAACAATAGATAAGTACAACAGTAAAAAGACAGTGAAAAAAACAGTAGCGAGGCTATAAGAGTATTGAGGCTATATACAGGCACCGGTTAGTCTGTCTAATTGAGGTAGTATGTACTTGTAGGAATGGTTAAAGTGACTATGCGTATATGATAAATAGAGGGTAGCAGTAGCGTAAAAGAGGGGTTGGGGGGTGGCACAATGCAAATAGTCCACGGCAAAGAGCTGTTCTTACCCACGATGCAACACAGAGTGCCTTGACACTCCCCTGACACTACTACCCGTGGAATATTGGCCATATATCACAAGCTCCCGAGGTGCCTTATTGCTATTATAAACGGGTTACCTATGTAATTAGAGCAGTAACAATAGATTGTTGTCATACAACAGCTGTCAGCCAATCAGCATTTAAGACTGGAACCACCCAGTTTATCATATATAATATTTTTTACCTTCATTTAACTAGGCAAGTCAGTTAAGAACAAATTCTTATTTTCATTGACAGGAATCGTGGTTAACTGCCTTGTTCATGGGCAGAACAACATATTTTTACCTTATCAGCTCAGGGATTAGATCTTGCAACCTTTTGTGTACTAGTCCAATGCTCTAACCGCTAGGCTACCTGCCGCCCCACCCCGAATACTGCATGGGTGTCATGTTTTGGTTTATAAATGTACTATAATGTTGAAATTTCAACTTTCATATGGCACCACATGGATGGTTGGAGTTCCACACATCGTAGAATGTTGACTTGAGTGGGAATATTCATTGTTATAAATTAAACTATCTATCTTCCGTAGGAAACCTACTGAAATCACAGAACTATAGATAATAGAATAGACATTCCCAAGTTAACTTTCAACAGTGGGTGGACCGGTGGACATGTTTCTGGTAGTAATCGGAAGTTAAAGTTTCAATTCTATTTAAATGTCAATGGTGTACCAGCTAAATTGCAGGGGTCTGAAGGGATAGGTCCATTCTATGAGTTCCATTTCTATGGTTGAAATTACACCCACCCTGTATTCAAGACTATGGAGTGTCTCAACCAATGTTGGGCACAACACAAACACCTCGGATTATGTAAAATAGGGTCTAAAGTACAAAATTTCTGAAAATTATATTTTTGGGGGGAGTTTACACATTTTTAGATCATTTACATTCAAGATTAAAAAATAACATTTTTTTTCATTCAAACATTTTTTAAAGAAATCCTAGAATAGTTTGACAAACCTGTTTTTAAGCTTTCAAATGATATCAAACTGAACAGTTTATCTTTTTCAGTGGGGAAGACACAATCAGGTCCAAAAAGTCACTTGCTGACTACTTCCACCATGGGAAAACATGTATGAATGGTTTCGTTCAAATCAGAAAATGATTGAAATAATTTGGAACAACCTAGACGGAACTGTAAACTCCATTATGATTTCCTCATGAAGAGGGATGACGACAAGGGAAATAAAAAAACATGCTTTTCCAACAGTCTTGAAGGAGTTCCCACATATGCTGATCACGTTTTGGCTGCTTTTCCTTCACTCTGCAGTCCGACTCATCCCAAACCATCTCAATTTGGTTGAGGTCCGGGGATTGTGGAGGCCAGGTCATCTGATGCAGCACTCCGTCACTCTCCTTCTTGGTAAAATAGCCCTTACACAGCCTGGAGGTGTGTTGGGTCATTGTCCTGTTGAAAAACAAATGATAGTCCCACTAAGCCCAAACCAGATGGAATTGCGTATCGTTGCAGAATTCTGTGGTAGCCATGCTGGGTAAATGTGCCTTGAATTCTAAATAAATCACAGACGGTTTCACCAGCAAAACACCATCTTGAAGCTAGGGGGCACTCTTTTTATGTTTGGAAAAATAACGTTCCCAAAGTAAACAGACTATTTCTCAGGACCAGATGCTGGAATATGCATATAATTGACAGATTGGGATAGAAAACACTCTAAAGTTTCAAAAACGGTCAAAATTTTGTCTGTGAGTTAAACAGAACTGATATTGCAGGCTAAAACCTGAGGAAAATCCAATCAGGAAGTGCCCATGTTTTTGAAACCTCTCTGTTGTTATGCATCCCTATTGCCTATTTAAAGGGATATCAACCAGATTCCTTTTTCTATGGCTTCCCTAAGGTGTCAACAGCCTTTAGACATAGTTTCAGGCTTTTATTTTGAAGAATGAGCGTGAACGACCACATTGCGTAAGTGGATAGGTGGGGGCTCTCAGAGTGAGTTGTGCGCAAAAGAGAAAGGTGACCATTGTTACTCCCGGTCCTAGTGAAAAAGCCAACTGTCCCGGTTGATATATTATCGAATAGATATTTGAAAAACACCCTGAGGATTGATCATAAAAAACATTTGACATTTTTCTGTGGACATTATGGATATAATTTGGAATTTTTGTCTGCGTTGTCGTGACTGCTCTTTCCGGTGGATTCCTGGGCATAACGCACCAAACTAACGGAGGTATTTGGATATAAAAAATATCTTTATGGAACAAAATTATTTTTTTTTGTCTAACTGGGAGTCTCGTGAGTGAAAACATCCGAAGATCATCAAAGGTAAACAATTAATTGATTGCTTTTCTGATTTTTGTGACCAAGTTACCTGATGCTAAGTGTACTTATTGTTTTGTCGAGCGATCGATAAACTTACACAAACGCTTGTATTGCTTTCTCTGTAAAACATAATTTCAAAATCTGAGACAACAGGTGGATTAACAAAAGGCCAAGCTGTGTTTTGCAATATTGCACTTTCATGAACATGAATATTTTCTAGTAATATTATTTGACTGTGGCGCTATGCTATTCAGCGTTGCTGATGAATATTATACCGGGTCCGGGATGGGTGGTTGAGAGAGGTTAAGTATGCCTTGAATTCTAAATAAATCACAGACAGTGTCACCATCAAAGCACCCCCACAGCATAACACCTCCTCCTCCATGCTTTAAGGTGGGAAATACACATGCGGAGATCATCCGTTCACCTACACCGCGTCTCACAAAGACACGGCAGTTGGAACCAGAAATCTCCAATTTGGACTCCAGACCAGAGAACAAATTTTCACCGGTCTGATGTCCATTGCTTGTGTTTCTTGGCCATAGCAAGTCTCTTCTTATTATTGGTGTCCTTTAGTAGTGGTTTCTTTTAGAGGTCAACCGATTAATCGGCATGGCCTGCTTGGCAGGCTGACCACCTGTTACACGAGTGCAGCATCAAAAGGACCTGATGGCTGCAAGGAGCCAAGGTAAGTTGCTAGCTAGCATTAAACTTATCTTATAAAAACTATCAATCTTCACATAATCACTACTTAACTACACATGGTTGATGATATTACTAGGTTAACTAGCTTGTCCTGCGTTGCATATTATCAATGCGTTGCCTGTTAATTTATCATCGAATCACAGCCTACCTCAACTTCACCAAACGGGTGATGGTTTAACAAAAGCGCATTCGCGAAAAAGCACAATCGTTGCACAAATGTACCCAACCATAAACATCAATGCCTTTCTTAAAATCAATACACAGAAGTATTTTTTTTTTTAAACCTGCATATTTAGTTAAAATAAATTAATGTCAGCAGGCAATATTAACTAGAGAAATTGTGTCACTTCTTGCGTTCAGTGCAAGCAGAGTCAGGGTATATGAAACAGTGGCTCGTTGCGAACTAATTTGCCAGAATTGTACATAATTATGACATAACATTGAAGGTTGTGCAATGTATCAGCAAATTTAGACTTATGGATGCCACCCGTTAGTTAAAATACGGAGCGGTTCCGTATTTCACTGATAGAATAAACGTTTTGTTTTCCGAAATGATAGTTTCCGGATTCGACCATATTAATGACCAAAGGCTCGTATTTCTGTGTTTATTATATTATAATTAAGTCTATGATTTGATATTTGATAGAGCAGTCTGACTGAGCGGTGGTAGGCAGCATTAGGCTCGTAAGCATCCATTCAAACAGCACTTTACTGCGTTTGCCAGCAGCTCTTAGCATTGTTTGATGCACAGTGCTGTTTATGTCTTCAAGCCTATCAACTCCTGAGATTAGGCTGGCAATACTAAAGTGCCTATAAGAACAGTTCTTGTTCTTGACATTTTCCGGATTGACTGACCTTCATGTCTTAAAGTAATGATGGACTGTTGTTTCTCTTTGCCTATTTGAGCTGTTAATGCCATAATATGGAGTTGGTCTTTTACCAAATAGGGCTATCTTCTGTATACCCCTCCTACCTTGTCACAACACAACTGATTGGCTCAAACGCATTAAGAAGGAAAGAAATTCCACAAATTTTATTTTTGACAAGGCACACCTGAATACATTCCAAATGCGCTGTATACATAGTGTACAGATGTGATGATAGGGTTGATAAAACATTTTGTTTGGAATATGGATTGTGTGTTCAGATAGGGACAGGGACAGCCAAGGTCGGTGTGTGTTTCACGTTTTGAAGTTTTATTAGTCGTATGTTTCAGGGGGTTTGAGAGAGGAGAGAGAGAGATAGAGAGGGACCGCTGTGACTGACCCAAAATTAAGGAAATCTTTGACTATGTACAGACTCAGTGAGCATAGCCTTGATATTGAAAAAGGCCGCCGTAGGCAGACCTGGCTCTCAAGAGAAGACAGGCTATGTGCTCACTGCCCACAAAATGAGGTGGAAACTGAGCTCCACTTCCTAACCTCCCGCCAAATGTACGACCATGATAGAGACACATTCCCTCAGATTACACACACCCATAAAGAATTAAAAAATGAATCAAATTTTGATAAACTCCCATATCAATTGGGTGAAATACCACAGTGTGCCGTCACAGCAGCAAGATTTGTGACCTGTTACCATAAGAAAATGGCAACCAGTGAAGAACAAACACCATTGTAAATACAACCTATATTTATGTTTATTTATTTTCCCATTCGTACTTTAACTACAACACTAAATAAATATATATATATATATAATAAATATAATATAATATGACATTAATAATAATATATCTTTATTCTTTTGGAACTTTTGTAAGTGTAATGTTTACTGTACACTTTTTATTGTTTATTTCACTTTTGTTTATGATCTATTTCACTTGCTTTGGCAATGTAAATGTTTGCCATGCCAATAAAGCCCTTAAATTGAAATTGAATTGAGAGAGAGAGACTAGGGCACGTTTGTGTGTTTGTTGAGAACAAGGATTTGGAATCTCAAACACAGGAGCAACAGATGGTGTGTACGGATTTTGTCTCCTTGGCTGGGAGATTTGGTGTGTCTTCACTGGAAGCCTGTCATATGCCCATTCTGCTGTACCCATGGGGACTGCATGACATCACTGCTCCTTGAACTGAACTCTGGGATAGCACTGCACTGCACCCATAACCACTGATCTAGAGCCAGCTCTCCCAATCCATGACCTATCCCTAACCATATATATTTTATTTTAAAACCTTTATTTAACCAGGCAAGTCAGTTAATAAGAACAAATTCTTATTTCCAATGACGGCCTAGGAACAGTGGGTTAACTGCCTGTTCAGGGGCAGAACGACAGATGTGTACCTTAATTAATGAACAACACCTCAGAACTGGCCCAGGATCAGTTACAAGTAAAACGGGAACACTTTACTTAAACCTTATAGGTGTAATGCTTTATAACTTGGCTGTAAACGTGTATGAGCATTTATAATGTATTTAAAACCACATACATACTGGCCCTCAGCTTCTCCTTTTGAAAGGTGATGAGGTCAATGTGACGTCATGTGACAGTGAGTGATTCGCGTGGGATGTCTATGGCAACACGTGACTGGTTTAGGGGGAAGTCTGATGAGCTTCCAGGTTTTTAAGTGACCTGGGTCATTCGTTTTTGTAGTTGGTGCTCTGGTGTTTAAGCGTACATGCACCCCACTGTACTTTATTTACTCGATTTGCATTCTCCCGTTGATCTATGCTGTGCCTAGTGTCTCGGGTAGTCTATTTCATGAAACTCATTATATTCGATTTACATTTGCTGCTCTGTTGAATATTAATCTCTTTTTGCTCTCTCAACCACTTCATTCATCTCGTGTGCGTGTGTGGCAGGGTGTCTGTGTGCGTGTGTGGCAGGGTGTCTGTGTGCGTGTGTGGCAGGGTGTCTGTGTGCGTGTGTCACAGACAGATTGCTCTTCCCCCTCCTGTGGATGTATGGTGTTGTGTTTTGTAGTTATGATAGGCTCCGCCCCTCAGTCTCCCCCACAGCATAAACCAGACGCAAAAAGGTCTCTCTCAGGGCATGTGTGTGTGTGTGTGTGTGTGTAGGTCTGTGCGTGAGCCATTGAATTTTTACCAAGGGAGCATTTTGCTTTTGGCTTACAAATAAAAGTGGAGAGCAGCGAAAAATATAATGCAGAACCTTTTTGGGGGTAAAATATGAAGTATTTTCCAAATAGGAAGCCTCGTGCTGTGTAAGCTCTGGCTTTTCTCCACACAATATGGAACCCTCATCACAATTCATTTAGATTCACTCAATGAAAATTCCTTCACATCCAAGCAAATTAAATATATAAGAGGACAGTACTGACTTTTCATATTCAGTGTCAGTGCATTCATCCCGAAGACAAATACAGTACATTGTAGCACAGAGTGATTTAAAAAAAATTGTATTTAACCTTTATTTAACGAGGCAAGTCAGTTAAGAACATATTCTTATTTACAATGACGGCCTACCCCGGACAAACCCGGATGACGCTGGGCCAATTGTGCGCCGCCCTATGGGACTCCCAATCGCGGCCGGATGTGATACAGCCTGGATATGTTATTTGAGAAATATATTTGTAGAATGGACATTCCCTTTCCAAAGCAACATTCTGTAGTGGGTTCCCTGGCTGCCATATTGTGAGGACCATTTACAATGTCATCCGTATAATATGGCTTTTTAAAACATTTTATTAAACCTTTATTTAACTAGGCAAGTCAGTTAAGAACAAATGATTTTTTACCATGACGGCCTACCAAGAGGCAAAAGCCCTCCTGCCGGGACGGGGGCTGGGATTAAACCTAAAAAGAACGGACAAAACACACAGCACGACAAGAGAGGCACCACAACACTACATAAAGACAGACCTAAGACAACAACACAACATGGTAGCAACACATGACAACAACACGGTAGCAACACAACATGACAAAGGGCAAGAAGGTAGAGACAACGCATCACGTGAAGCAGCCTTACAAGTGTTAGTAAGAGTGTTCATGATTGAGTCTTTGAATGTAGAGATGGCTGACCATTCTCCCCCTCCCCTTCCCCTCTCTGTCTCCCCCCTCTAGATGTGGTCACCTCCTTGCCGCCCCTCCCCCCGGGCATTATGGACTGTGTGGAGGCAGAGAGTGGGTGTAAAGCAGATCCCCAGTGCAAGGAGTTGTACAGCACCTTGCGGTACTGTGTGTCTGAGGAGGAGGTGGCTCCGCAGGGGAGCAAGGCCAGGATAGGGTGCCTGGAGGCCCTGAGCGCCCTGCACTACCCCCCCCTGTTGGCCTGCAAGTGTCAGCGCGGCGCACGCAGAGAGGAGCACTGCCTCCGAGTCTACTGGAGTGTCAGGACCCTGCAGAGTGAGTGTGTGTACGTGTGAGCGTGTGTGAAAAAGGGAAAAGTGTGTGTTTGTGTGTGTGTGTGTGGGGGGGTGTGACATAAATGTGTATGTTTGTTACTAGCTTGTAGAAGTAAGGATTCAGTATAGACTTCTAGCACCACTGGTTCTTGACTCACCATTTGGCCACGACTAGATTGGACCCTTAGCCGTCCTCTGTGACCCGACCCTACAGCCACCGTGTGATGCTACTGTCAAAGCACGGCCACTCGTCTGTTTGCGTCCTAAATGGCACTCTATTCCCTACATAGTGGGCACCCTATTCCCTATGGGCCCTGGTCAAAAGTAGTGCACTACGTAGGGAATAGGGTGCCATTCCATCCGCACATCGATGAGGGTGAATGACAGCTAATGGAGTTATTCCCCATGCCCTGTTAGTCACCATGCATATGGTAATTACACACTACTCTAACACAACAGAGAGAGTGCTCTCCCCTACCGTGTCATTATGAAAAATAATGACCGGGATTTACATATGAACAGAATAAAATATGTATATTTAGGTTGTACCCATACCCATGTAATTATTTCAAATCTGGAACAACATGCCTATTATTAGGTAAATATATCCATGATAGATTTTAAGAGTAGGTGTTATTATGATGTTGGCAGAAGCTGTGTGAATATAATGAAATGGTGGTTGTCTGATTCGAGTCCCTGTTATAATGTGAAGTTTCCCTGCGTGTTCCGTTATCTTGTGATTCAGTCTCCTGTGGTGTTGGGAGATTATGATGCGATTAGGGATGCATAGATTATGTGGTGATCTCTCCTGCGTGTCATGGTTAGGTTACAATGCGATATCATGGTGTTGGGTTGTGATATAACGTTGTCTCCGATGTTGTCATGATGAGGTTGTAATGTGATGTTCTCCTCTGTGATCATGTAGGTTATGAGGACTTGGAGGCGTCTCCCTATGATGACTCGCCAGTGGAAATGTCTCACATGGCCTCCATAGTGGCCGCAGGTAGCCAACGACACAATCCCCCATTACATTAAAACCCTCAGGCACTCCTGTTCAATATATCAATACACTACAAAACCCAAACAATCAACTCATCTACACAGCCCTCAAGTGACCAGATGTCTACTTTCTCTCCTCTATCTATCTCCCTCGCTCCCCTCTTCCTCTCTATATCTCTCCTCCTCTCTATCTTTCCCCATTCCCCTCTCTCTCTCAGCCTCCTCTCTTCCTCTAGATGGACAGAACGCGTGTCTGAAGGCAGCCCAGGACTGTGGTCTGTATGAGAAATGCGGGTCCCTGAGGTCTGAGTACGTCCTGGCCTGCACTAAGCCCGTCCCAGGCTCGGACCACTGCAACAGGCAGAAGTGCCACCGGGCGCTGCGGCGCTTCCTGGAGCGTGTCCCAGGGGAGTACAGCCTGGGGTTGTTGTTCTGCCCCTGTACTGACAAACTGTGTGGGGAGAGACGCAGGAAGACCATCGTCCCTTCCTGTTCCTACCAGGAGAGAGACGGGGAACAGCCCAACTGTCTGCATCTGCAGAGCTCCTGCACGAGGGACCAACTCTGCAGGTCAGACACACAACATGTACGCACACATAAACACATTTGTCTCTTATAAGCGCTCACATTTTCATATGTGTACGTGTGTGTTTGTGTGTCTGTCTGTGTCTGTCTCAGGTCCAGACTGGCTGATTTCCAGCATAACTGCCAGTCCTCCGACCACTCCCCCTCGGGCTGTTTCAGAGATAGTGGAACAGTGTGCCTCAAATCCTACGCCGGACTCATCGGTAAGAGAGATGAGGCTATAGGAGGACGAGCGATGCAGATATATGAAGGACGGAGAGGGGTGAGATGAGGGAGGAGAGAGACGGAGAGAATAAAGAGTATTCTAGGATATAGATTTGGGTGGATCACTAGAGAGTGATAAAGATGACAAGAGGGTGTTATCGGGTCATGTCAGGGCTGGGTGAGTGGGGCGTCAGATGGCCAGCGGTAGGACTTGACCTTTTGTAGTAGGAGTTGACCTCTGTAACCTTTGACCCCCTCCTCCAGGCACCATCATGACCCCCAACTACCTTAGCAACAGCACTATGGACGTGGCCCTGTGGTGCAATTGTGAGGGCAGTGGTAACCAATGGAAGAACTGCCTGAAGATCCAGAACATGTTCACCAATAACGTCTGTCTGGGTGAGTCTATACATCCACCTACCTGTCAATTAACCATCTAACCAATCAATGCAATTTTCATACGGAAAGCAATTAATTTACTACTTGACACTTCAATCCATCAATCTGTCACATTGTCAGCTACACTCGCTCTCATGCACTCATGTGAACATGCACACACACACACACACAATATGTAATGTACTGTGTCTATCTGTCCGTCTCACAGAGAAATCCATAAGTACCATGGGTAGCTCCCCCCCTCGGCCAGTGGAGAGCATTCTTCCCCCTTCCCCTCGCCCCTCCCCCCTGGACCAGCAGAACAAACTCAGCAACAATGCCCAGGATGAGCTCAGTAACAACGCTGTGAGTACTACTACTCAACATTACCCAATGCTAACCTAACATTACTCAACATTACCCAATACTACCTAACATTACTCAATATTACCCAATACTACGTAATAATACTCAACATTACCCAACACTACTTAACATTTCTCAACATTACCCAATACTACCTAACATTTCTCAACATTACCTAATATTACTCAACATTACCCAATACTACCTAACATTACTCAAGATGACCCAATACTGCCTAACATTACTCAACATTACCCAATACTACCTAACATTACTCAACATTACCCAATACTACTTAGCATCACTCAACATTGCCCAATACTATCTAACATTACTCAACATTGCCCGCTGGTAGATAATAATATCAACATTACCCAATACTACCTAACATTACACAACATTACCAAATACTACCCAACATTACTGAACATTACCTAATGTTACTCAACATTACCCAGTACTGCTTAGCATTACTCCACATTACCCAATTCTACCTAACATTACTTAACATTACCCAATACTACTTAACATTACTCAACATTACCCAATACTACCTAACATTACTCAATACTGCCTAACATTGCTTAACATTGTGCAATATCCAATTTCAATCAAATGTATTTATAAAGCCCTTCTTACATCAGCTGATGTCACAAAGAGCTGCACAGAAACCCAGCCTAAAACCCCAAATAGCAAGCAATGCAGGTGTAGAAGCACGGTGGCTAGGAAATATTCCCAAGAAAGGCCAGAACCTAGGAAGAAACCTAGAGAGGAACCAGGCTATGAGGGGTGGCCAGTCCTCTTCTGGCTGTGCCGGGTGGAGATTATAACAGAACATGGCCAAGATGTTCAAATAATCACAGTTGTTGTCGAGGGTTCAACAGGTCAGCACCTCAGGAGTAAATGTCAGTTGGCTTTTCATAGCCGATCATTCAGAGTATCTCTATCGCTCCTGCTGTCTCTAGAGAGTTGAAAACAGCAGGTCTGGGATAGGTAGCACGTCCGGGGGAACAGGTCAGGGTTCCATAGCCGTAGGCAGAACAGTTGAAACTGGAGCAGCAGCACGGCCAGATGGACTGGGGACATCAAGGAGTCATCAGGCCAGGTAGTCCTGAGGCATGGTCCTAGGGCTCAGATTCTCTGAGAGAGAGAAAGAGAGAGAGAGAAAGAAAGAGAGAAAGAGAGAAAGAGAATTAGAGAGAACATACGTAAATTCACACAGGACACCGGATAAGACAGAATAAATACTCCAGATATAACAGACTGACCCTAGCCCCACGACACATAACTACTGCAGCACAAATATTGGAGACTGAGACAGGAGGGGTCAGGAAACTCTGTGGCCCCGTCCGACGATACCCCCGGACAGGGCCAAACAGGCAGGATATAACCCCACCCACCCGCAATACTACCTAACTTTACTCAACATTACCCAATTTACCTAGCATTACTTAACATTACCCAATACTACCTAATATTAGTCAACATTACCCAATACCATTTAACATTACTCAATACTACCTAACATTACTCAACTCTACCCAACATGACCTAACATTACCCAATATTACCCAACATAACCTGACATTAACCAATACCACCTAACATTACCCAATACTACCTAACATTGCTCAACATTACCAATACTACCTAGCATTACTCGACATTGCCCAATACTACCTAATAATACTCAACTCGACCCAACATTACCTAACATAACTTGACATTACCCAATACCACCTAACATTACCCAATACTACATAACATTACTCAACACTACCCAATACTACCTTACATTACTGAACACTATTCAACATTACTCAACACTTTGAACGGCTCACCACTTTAGCTGAATTACCATCACTCAGAAACATGCATTGCTCCTCCAAACACTAATCACACAACTGGCAATCAAATAAAGCAAAGTAAAATACCACTCCACCCAGCTTGACCACAAACAGATGGACTGACCACTGCCAGCTTGACCACAAACAGATGGACTGACCACTGACTGACCGTTCGATTAGACACTGACCACCTGACTGAACACTAACCATCAAGTACAGAATGTTCAACCTAGTACACACCTCTAGCACTCTGGCCATTGACCACTGTAGCGACAACAGGCTGCTGGAATGACCATTGACCACAGGAGTGACTGCTGGTGGCTGACTGCTAAACCCAGTCTGGTCCATTGAGCAAAGTGACAGTGAAGCGCTTTATGTCTCCTCTGCTCCCCGCATGCTGAACACAGCTAGAGATTATCTGAGCTGCGAGCTAGACCAGGGGGATTCCAATACTCTCGCTCTCTCTCTCTCTCTCTCTCTCTCTCTCTCTCTCTTGCTCTCGCTCTCTCTCTCTCTCTCTCTCTGTCTCCCTTTCTCTCTTTCCCTCTCTTCAATTCTCTCTCTCTCTCCCTCACGTTTTCTACATCTCTTAATCTCTCTCTTTCTCTCTGTCTCCCTCCCTCTCCCTCATCTCTCTCTCTGAGAGGATTAGATGAAGGTGTTCGCAAGAGGCCGTGCATCAATCAGACTTCATCAGTATTAATTTATGCATGCCCATCTGTCTCTCTCTCTCTCGCTCTCTCTCTCTCCTTTACTCTCTCTACCCTAATCCTTCCTTCTACTCCGTCCTCCTTCTCTCTCTCTCTCCCCTCTTTGCTCTCGCTCTCTCTCTCCCTCGTCTCCGTGTTCCACATTGTAATCCCTCGCTCCTCTCTCTCTCTCTCTCTCTCTCTCTCTCTCTCTCTCTCTCTCTCTCCCCTCTCTTCTCCTCACTCACCCCTCATCTCATTCTCTCTCCCTCTCCTCTAACAATATATATATCTCTCTATCTCAGGTGGAGCAAAGTGAGGAAGAGGAGGAAGAGGAGGAGGGGGGTCAGTTTGACGTGATCCCTCTCTATGCTGAGAAGGCCACGGTGTCCAATCTGGGTTCTGGGGGTGGGGGGGTGTCCCCCCGTCTGTCCTCAGCCCCCCCTCCCTCCCTGCTGCTGCTCCTTCTGCTACTGTCTGCCTCTCTGAGCTGGGGGTAAGGAGGGGCGGGGCCCTTGCACACAGACACAGAGACTCTGAGAAAGGCACAGAGAGACAGAGGATGGAGAAAATAAGAGAAGATAAAGGACCTCTAGTGTTTATTGCTTCCTTCCTTCTCTCTTCCTTTTGAGACAGTCTTGTACAGTCTGTTTTCTTTTTTTTGCTTCACCTCCCACTGTCAGGTGATGGTTTTGCCCGATGGAGACTTTTTGTGTATGACAGACATAGAGGTGAACCAACTCCAAAGTGACAGAGGGGGGTTAAACTGAGTGACTTGATATATGATATGTGAGTAATTTCCTCCTTTGGTGAAGACGTGACAGGTTACCATGAGTCCGATGGCGCTTTAGTATATCCAAGCTTCACTCTGTCCATTCATACCTCTGTACTCTCCAGTGATGGAGAAGTGCTTACAGTCAGTGTTAGGAAGGAATGTACACTGAGTATACCAAACATTAGGAACACCTTCCTAATATTGAGTTGCCCTCAGAACAGCCTCAATTCGTTGGGGCATGGACTCTAGAAGGTGTCGAAAGCGTTCCACCGGGATGCTGGCCCATGTTGACTCTTGTGCTTCCCACAGTTATATCAAGTTGGCTTGATGTCCTTTGGGTGGTGAACCATTCTTGATACACACGGGAAACCGTTGAGCATGAAAAACCCAGCAGCGTTGCAGTTCTTGACACAAACCGGTGCGCCTCGCACCTACTAACATACCCTGTTCAAAGGCACTTGCATCTTTCGTCTTGCCCAGTCACCCTCTGAATGGCACACATACACAATCCATGTCTCAATTGTTTCAAGGCGTAGAAATCCTTCTTCACCCATCTCCTCCCCTTCATCTACACTGATTGAAGTGGATTTAACAAGTGACATCAATAAGGGATCGTAGCTTTCACCTGGATTCACCTGGTGAGTCTGTCACGCAAAGAGCAGGTGTTCATAATGCAAGCGCTTTTGGTTTATTGCTCTATCTGTGTCTAAATGACTCAGCACAGGCCTGGGAGAAAAAAACAGCTGCAGAAATACAAATAAAACAGCATCATCAAAAAAACTGAAACAATGTGAGTAATAAAAAATCTAATATCTTCTCAGTAGGTGTGGACGCCCGTCTGGGGTTGACACTCGCAGGCAGAGAAGGAGAGAGAAGGAAATAGAGAGAGAGGGAGAATGAAACAGAGAGAGAGAGAGAGAGAGAGAGAGAGAGAGAGAGAGGATGAGACAAAGAGGGAGAGAGAAGGAAACAGAGAGAGAGAGACAGAAATAAACACAGAGAGAGAGAGAAAGAAACAGAGAGGGAGAGAGAGAAAGAAACAGTGAGAGAGAGAGAGAGAGAGAGAAAGAAACAGAGAGAGACATAGAAGACAAAGGATAAAGAGGGAGTGAGTTTCTGGTGTATCGTCCATTTCCTCTGCACTTTTTTACTTGTTTCAATTGAGATAATGTGATCTGGTGTGAACTCTTTGGCTGGAATTCATTCAAACCCACCAGTGTCTTATGTTCAAAATATTCATCCCGTTCCCACACATTTCTAATTCTGAAAAGTGAAAGCATACCTGTGAGAGGGGTTGCCATGGTAGTAGTTGTGGGTTTTTATTCAGTACCAAAGATCAATCTGTCAGTTAACTTGATCATTGGAAAAAGCTACTGTGTAAATACTGCAATGCGAGTTAGATTGAATTGAAGCCCTTCATATTCTGGTGAGCTCTGGGGGGAAAATCGTTGGCGAGGAGCGATAGAGGGAGAGAGAAAAAGAGTGAACCAGACAGAGAGAGAGACCCTCGAGCGCAAACATACCGTGGAGAATCGCTGGCCCTATATTTCCTCTGTCTTATAAATCTTTTGCTGACACTAATGTTTTTTTTTGTCTCCTCTATTTCTGTGGAACGTGTAAAATTAACTTCCATCCGGAGGGGTTGGAGATGGTGGTGGACAAAGAAAGGAGGGGGGGGGGGGGGGGGGGGGTTGTGGGGTTAGGGAGGGGCTGAAGTGACGGAAGGTCTGCAGTATGCATCTTGCATCTCTCCCCAGGCCCTAATATCAAATTATAACCCCCCCCCACACACACCAACTGTCCACCTGAACAACAGACCCTTACACATATTGTCTGTCAATCAGTCATTCTTTTCTAAAGGAAAGGGGAACATGCTTACATGAAGATCTATGCTTCCATTCCGTAGAACATGAGCATCATTAATACCAAGGTCAGCTAGCCGCTCACAGATCTCCTTCTGGGGTTAATTGAGAGCAGGGAGGAGAATAGGTGGTAGATTGATGTGCCTGTCAGGCCTGTGTGGGGTCTTTACGAGGCCTGTTGTTATTTTTTAATTGTTGTTGCGGCCGTTTGTCGTCTGCTGACACCTCGCCACTGCCAACAGACAGACTGAGAGATGGAGAAAAGGATACCAATCATTTACATCAATATCGCTGAAATAAATAAGTTGAGAAGCCATGCGTTAAATCAACTGACATAGAGTAGGAGGGTAGCTGAAGGGATTATTTTACCGTTCTTGTTCGCTTGTAATACAGCTCTATCATAAACACTCACACACACACACATACACGCACGCACGCACGCACGCACACACACACACACACACACACACTCACACACTCACACACACACTCTCAGTTAAATATCAGTTCATTGGTGTCTGATTACCGTGGACTTGAGCATTGTAATCCATCATTGGCCTGACACAGGAATGTTAGCAGCACCATGGCTTAGTTATACTGTTCACTGCGGAGAGACTGTCAGTGAAATAAAAACAAAGCAAGAAAAACTAGAACTAGAATGACACACACGACACACACTCCGTAAGAAACGTGTACAGGGAGAGATGAAGGGAGGAAAGCGGAGGGGGAGAATGAGAGACGGAGAGGAAGAGAGAGTGAGAGCTGACATGGCCTGCGGGCTTGTATCAGTATTAGTGCTGTAGCTTGGCTTACCCTTCTTGATCTATTTCGCACTCCCTGGGTCCTAAAGCATCAGCTCTCTACTGTAGCACAGCCTCGCAAAACTCCTCGCAAAGCTCTGCTGCTACAGGAAGACACACAGTGGAGGAGGACAGAGCAGCATTCCAAGAGTTTCTGTTAGTTTAAAACAAATAACAGCAGAAACAAAAAGCCACACCTGTGACACACGCATTCGTTGATTGTGTTCATGCATAGGCTCAGTGTTCCTTGTGTGAAGCATTTCTGTGTGAAGCGTTTCTGTGTAAAGTGTTTCTGTGTGTGAACAACCAGTTTTCTATGCTCTATACCTGCCCTGCCCTGCTTTCACATTCATAATCACCTTTCATCTTCAATAATCACCCATCTTTAATTGACCGTACTGTACTGCATACTCATTAAGTAATTACCACCAACAATGTCATGTTGTATTGAGTGTGTAGCGGCCATCAGGATGACTTAGTGTGGGTGTGTTCGTGTCTTGGACATAGGGATGACTCTTGTCAGGCCAGAGGATGCTCAATGGTTACAGTGTTTTCATGCTGCATCTGTACTCATCTGTCTGTCTGTGTATCCCTGGTGATGCTTTGTCTCTGCCTCTGTTTGCTGTAGCGCCAAATAATGCTAAATGGTGCTGAATAATGATCAGATGTTTTCTATCCCAGCACCTCCAGAGGTGAAGCAGCCCTTTTTAGCATTTTTCTGCCCGGTGGGCCTTGCCTCCTGCAGGTAGCTGGCCCAGTGGGCTGATGGGTATTCAGGAGGGGAGAGGACGCACGCTGGGACTGCAAATGAGACACGCATTCATGAGCAGGCAGAACTGAACTGCCTGACTACTCTGCGCAGCAACAATATGATGATGAAAGGCTTTTTTCACTCTCTCGCTCTCCTGAACGCTGCAACGCTGAGTGGACCGATCTCCTCTCCCTAGTCAGGCTGCGAGACTTTCCCGCCACTATCTTTTATGTGCCGTTTGGACAATGGAAAGTGACAGGAACGACCATTCAGGATCACTGAACTGTTCTGCTGGTGTTCAAGAATACGAAAACAAATCGTGATGCCAATACACTGATTCTCTTCACCCTGCTCCCTTTAAGCATGTCTGTGTACCACAGGAGAGGGCCAGCTTTCTCCCCCCTACCCGTCAGAACAGGTTCTGATCAGGTTGTGTTATGTGCTTTTCCTCTCTCTGCAGTTCAGACACACACCTCCACTGTGTACATGAATATAATAAAAAATATATATATGATCTTCCGTTTTCTTCCGTTCTCTTCCTGGAACTGTTGTGAATGCACTGACTAGAGTATCAAATTCAAATGTGGAACCTGAAAGCCAGTTCCCACTGCTTTTTTCATGCTTCCCCTCCAACCAGGGACCGATTTAGACCTAGGATGCCAGCTGGGAGCAATGAATTATCATCTCGTGGGGTCAGAGTTGAATGCTCATGTACTAGACCATGTGCATGAGCAAGTCAAGAAAAGGTATTTGAATAACACAGAGATGGCACTTATCCAATGTGCCTCCATCAACAGTTGACGGCATCTAATGGGCACATATAAAAAGGCCTATTGATGAACTTCACATGCACCAATTCTCTGTCCTAGTCCTGACATGGTGATACTGTGTTGAAGCAGTGGCAGTGATGATGATGATGATGACGATGATGACGATGATTGAAACACTACATCAGGTTTAATGGCCGTTGTCAGTGTGTGGTTAATGAAATCACTGTGGTGTATTTCTGCTTTGTCTCAGTTCTCCTCAATAGTACATTCTCCAGTGCATTATTAAAGCATTGAAGAGCGACTACAGTGATGATGATGATGATGACGATGAACTTCACATGCACCAATTCTCTGTCCTAGTCCTGACATGGTGATACTGTGTTGAAGCAGTGATGACGATGAACTTCACATGCACCAATTCTCTGTCCTAGTCCTGACATGGTGATACTGTGTTGAAGCAGTGGCAGTGATGATGATGATGATGACGATGAACTTCACGTGCACCAATTCTCTGTCCTAGTCCTGACATGGTGATACTGTGTTGAAGCAGTGGCAGTGATGATGATGATGATGACGATGAACTTCACATGCACCA
The DNA here is from genome assembly GCF_045791955.1 of Oncorhynchus clarkii lewisi. Taxonomy (NCBI): domain Eukaryota; kingdom Metazoa; phylum Chordata; class Actinopteri; order Salmoniformes; family Salmonidae; genus Oncorhynchus; species Oncorhynchus clarkii. Next base: position 30,476,166 of record NC_092177.1, on the reverse strand, counting down.
ATTCTCTGTCCTAGTCCTGACATGGTGATACTGTGTTGAAGCAGTGGCAGTGATGATGATGATGATGACGATGAACTTCACATGCACCAATTCTCTGTCCTAGTCCTGACATGGTGATACTGTGTTGAAGCAGTGGCAGTGATGATGATGATGATGACGATGAACTTCACATGCACCAATTCTCTGTCCTAGTCCTGACATGGTGATACTGTGTTGAAGCAGTGGCAGTGATGATGATGATGATGACGATGAACTTCACATGCACCAATTCTCTGTCCTAGTCCTGACATGGTGATACTGTGTTGAAGCAGTGGCAGTGATGATGATGATGATGACGATGAACTTCACATGCACCAATTCTCTGTCCTAGTCCTGACATGGTGATACTGTGTTGAAGCAGTGGCAGTGATGATGATGATGATGACGATGAACTTCACATGCACCAATTCTCTGTCCTAGTCCTGACATGGTGATACTGTGTTGAAGCAGTGGCAGTGATGATGATGATGATGACGATGAACTTCACGTGCACCAATTCTGTCCTAGTCCTGACATGGTGATACTGTGTTGAAGCAGTGGCAGTGATGATGATGATGATGACGATGAACTTCACATGCACCAATTCTCTGTCCTAGTCCTGACATGGTGATACTGTGTTGAAGCAGTGGCAGTGATGATGATGATGATGACGATGAACTTCACATGCACCAATTCTCTGTCCTAGTCCTGACATGGTGATACTGTGTTGAAGCAGTGGCAGTGATGATGATGATGATGACGATGAACTTCACATGCACCAATGTCCTAGTCCTGACATGGTGATACTGTGTTGAAGCAGTGGCAGTGATGATGATGATGATGACGATGAACTTCACATGCACCAATTCTCTGTCCTAGTCCTGACATGGTGATACTGTGTTGAAGCAGTGGCAGTGATGATGATGATGATGACGATGAACTTCACATGCACCAATTCTCTGTCCTAGTTCTGACATGGTGATACTGTGTTGAAGCAGTGGCAGTGATGATGATGATGATGACGATGATTGAAACACTACATCAGGTTTAATGGCCGTTGTCAGTGTGTGGTTAATGAAATCACTGTGATGTACTACCAGCATTGAAGAGCGACTACAAAACTACCAAACACTGTGGTCACATAGAGGGGTTGGTTGTTTGGCAACAAAACTGAGGCTTGTGCAACTGTGGGGCAGAACAGACGGGGTTGGCTTAGATTTGTTGACAACGTGTAAACTATATTTCCCCTCTCCAAATGTTTATTGAAAACATAAATACATTTGCACAATGAGCACTTGTTGTCTCTCAAATACATTATTACAGTTGTAAGGTAGCTAGCTAGCTAGTGATTTTATGCCATTTTAGCATAGACATGACATCAGTCAAAACCCCTCAAAACAAGACACGGTATCAATAACAAGATGCAACTAGCTGAAACGAGTCCCACATGATTCCCCACATGCCAGCTTCTTGTCATTGTTGCTAGCTATCCGATGGCTCAGAATCATAACAACGCAAGCCTTCCGGCCACATTGGTGACGTTGTCAGCTAAACCGCACACACTGACGTGCACACACACTAACACTGACACATACAGATACACAAACACACACAGTCAGAGGAGCCCCAATCACAGACCTATTAAATAATCAGACAGGTTTCTCTCCCACTGTGTCCAATCAAAACGAATAGGTCTCCTGCTCTCTGCTCCTCCGTGACCACTCTGCCCATGGGCTGAGAGAGAGAGTGTGTGTGTGTGTGCACGTTGGCACAGACTAAAGGCCTTGTTTACTCTCTCTCTCTATTCCTTTCTCTCTACCTTATCCTCTGTCCTCCCTGGGGAACGCAACAAACTTTTCCTCCTGAGTCCGTTCAGACAGATGAGTGTTCAGACGGAGAGAGATGGAAGAGCAGGAGACCCAGTAAAGCTTTTAATCTGTAAATGGAGAGAGAGGTATCCAGTAATGGTCATTTAAGCATTAAGCCCTCCTCCGTCCACCTCGTTTGTGCTTCCTAATGCTCCTTAAACATTTACGACCCTGATGATAACAAAGGAAGACTGCAGCCTAATCAGATCAATGCTGGTTAAAAACCCTACTCGGAACTGCACAGGCATCGGTGGTGGGGGGGGGGGGGGGGAGAGAACTCAACTCATATCTGACTCCAGATCAGCTTTAAAAGCAAGCGTCTGTCATCCTTATATAGGCAGTAAATAAACTGCATTGTGATACTGACTGTCTGTATGAATCCAACCAGTGCACACACACAGTTTCTTTCTGTGCTTCCTTACTTTTCAGTTTAGTCCACTCTCTCTCTCTAGCTCTCTCTCCATCTAGCTCTCTATCGCTATCCTCCTCTCTCTCTCACACATTCTAGCTTTCTCCTTTCTCAAGCTCTCTCCCACCCTGTCTCTAGTTCTCTCTCAGTTAGTCTCTGTCGTTTTGGAACGGAGAGACATGTACTCCCTGAATAGCTGAGACTGCAGTCAGAGATTGGGGTGGCTCTGAATAGCCAGGCCGATAAGGATGGATTTCATTCAGAAATGGATGGAGAGATAGCGTCTGTCTCTGGGTGGTACAGAATGACTCATTCTACTCCGTCTAAATGGCTTGCATTGGGAGTGATGAGATTCCGTCTCCACTCCACAGACTGCATCCTGTAACATTAGAGGGTCACAAGGGTTAAACAGCCTAATAAGAAGAAGACATGCTGCATTACACACTGCATTACAACACACATGCTATGGGACTCTCCAGCTATCAGGATCTGTGTATTCACACCTGAGCTATTTATCTCCATCCACCTGCACAAACCACTGGCTGAAATCTACCAAACTGCACTAATGTTTGGAGTGCTGAGCTACAGGGTGTTTGCAGGAGTTTCCTGGTGCTGTGGTTGTGCATTCTGTATGTCACAGTAAATTATACAACTGCAGAATATGATCTTCCTTATCGATTTCTCTCAGGATGCATGCAGGGCCCATCTATATGCATATTATTGTTGGAGTACAGCTCGTTAATCTTTGCCTGTTATCATTGTGGTTTTGTGTTCCCTGGCTTCTTGGCTGGCTGCTGTGAAGTGAACACATACCCATTGACTCTCTGTGCAGACACACACACGCACACACACACACTCACACACAAACTCATTTGTCTTTCATCAGCGTTCAGACCATGGGTCTGTGCTGTTTGCCGCATCAATATGTAGTTAGTAAGTGCGAATTGCTGCAGTTAGATCCAGGAGTGTGCGCATATGTGTGTGCACGTTTGGGAGTGCATGTGTGCGTGCATGTGTGTGTCCACTACCTATCATTGTGGCATCACTTTATGTCCCTTCATTATACTTAGGAAGCACACACACTCACACGGACAGTTTGCTGACTAATGGAGCTTTTATTCTTAATGAGTGCTGCTCTTGTTCGTCTATCTCCTGTCCCCCTCATTACCTCTCTATCTCTCATCCCTCGCTTCCTCTCTTCTATTCCTCCACCTGTATCTTCTACCATCACCTTCACCTGATCATCTCTACTTCTATTGAACTACAGCTCCTATCCTGTCATCCTCTCTTCCACCTAATCCCCCACTCCTCTCTTTCTCAAAAGCCCTCTCCTGGATGTTCTTCCACATTCTCTCTGTCCATGCCCATCTCCTTCTTTCCCTCTCTCCCTCCAGGTGCCGTGTGTGTGTGTGTGTGTGTGTGTGTGTGTGTGTGTGTGTATGTGTGTGTGTGTGTGGAGATGGTGTTGGTAAGGGACAGAGCAGCAGTGTGTGTTGTCTGGCCTGGCTATGCCTCGCTGGCTGCTACGCTGCTCGCTCTGTTAATAACCCAAGGTGCTTCTGACGTCTTATTTATGGTCTGTCATTTGTTTTAGTGGCGTCAGCGGCTTTCACATCCCAGGTGTGGCGGCACAACATTTAGACTAGCACCCCTCACTGTACTTAAGAGTCTTCTCCTTCCCGCTCTCCCTCAGTCCTTCTCTCTTTCTCTCCCCTCCCTCTGTCTACACCTCCCTTTCTCTGAGCCCGTATCACTCTCTCAATCTGCCTTTTTATCTCTCCCTCTCTACCTCCATCGATCACATCTGCATCTCTCTCTCTCTCTCTCTCTCTCTCTCTCGCTCTCTCTCTCTCCCCCTCTGTCTCTGTCTGTCTGTCTGTCTGTCTCTCTCTCTCTCTCTCTCTCTCCCTCTCTGTCTCTGTCTGTCTCTGTCTGTCTGTCTGTCTGTCTCTGTCTCTCTCTCTCCCCCTCTGTCTCTGTCTGTCTATGTCTGTCTGTCTGTCTGTCTGTCTGTCTGTCTGTCTGTCTCTCTCTCTCTCTCTCTCTCCCCTCCTCTGTCTCTGTCTGTCTCTGTCTGTATCTCTCTCTCTCTCTCTCAATTCAATTGAAGGGGCTTTATTGGCATGGGAATCATATGTTTACATTGTTTACATGTTTACATTGCCAAAGCAAGTGAAATAGATAATAAACAAAAGTGAAATAAACAATAAAAAATGTACAGTGAACATTACACAAAAGTTCCAAAAGAATAAAGACATTTCAAATGTCATATTATGTCTATATACAGTGTTGTAATGATGTGCAAATAGTTAAAAGTACAAAAGGGAAAATACATCTAAATAAATGTAGGTTGTATTTACAATGGTGTTTGTTCTTCACTGGTTGCCCTTTTCTTGTGGCAACAGGTCACAAATCTTGCTGCTGTGATGGCACACTGTGGTATTTCACCCAATAGATATGGGAGTTAATTAAAATTGGATTTGTTTTCAAGTTCTTTGTGCGTCTGTGTAATGTGAGGAAAATATGTGTCTCTAATATGGTCATACCATATTAGGTTAGGAAGTATTAGCTGCAGCTCAGTTTCCACCTCATTTTGTGGGCAGTGTCTTTCTTCTCTTGAGAGCCAGGTCTGCCTTCGGCGGCCTTTGTCAATACCAAGGCTATGCTCACTAAGTCTGTTCCTTAAGTTTGGGTCAGTCACGGTGGTCAGGTATTCTGCCACTTGGTACTCTCTGTTTAAGACCAAATAGCATTCTAGTTTGCTCTGTTTTTTTGTCAATTCTTTCCATTAAATGATCTTTTTGTTTTCTCATGATGTGGTTGGGTCTAATTGTGTTGCTGTCCTGGGGCTCTGTGGGGTTCTGTTTGTGTTTGTGAATAG